>NW_010257103.1:38696-59584 GCF_000690775.1 Eurypyga helias | reverse complement strand
CCTGCCTGAAACCAGCACAGGTCCCCAGAACTGGACACAGTGAGACTAGGTCTAATGAGTGAAGAATAAGGGAGGAAGATCCCTTCCCTCAATCTACTGCTTGTGACCATTTGTGCAGCCCAGGAAGCTGCTGGCCACCCTTGCTGCCAGGGCACACAAGTGCCCTAGGAGAGCTGCTCCGCAGCCTTTTCCCCGCCCCACAAGCCTGGGCTGCTGCAGGGGTGCTTCCTTCCCAACAGTAGACCTGGGCATTTCTCCTCATTGAATTAATATGGATCTAAACACTTTGTTGAAATGGGTAACAGACTACCACCAAGAGAAGGAACTGAACTTCTTGCATTAGCTGTCTGCCCAACAAAATCACTCATTTTCAGCAGGTCCAGAGCAGGGGGGCATGCTGTGCCTGCTGGTCTAGCACTGACACTGCCACAGCTGCAGCACCTACAAAACCAGCTTCAATTGCCTTCCCTGTACCTGCTGGCCCAGGCAAAACAAAGACAGGTACAGACAGCAACTCAAAGGCTTGCTTAAGGCTATCAAATGAAGTGGCAATGGCAGTCTCAATAAGCAGAGTCCAATGAGTAGCTCAGGGAGAAAGCAATCATCTTGTTAGCCCTTAATCTGACAAGAGCAGCACAGAGCCCATCCTTAAAGCTGAACATGATTAACAGTTATTCTAAGGTACCTCTGTGTAATCAGGAAATGCTCTGACAACAACTCCAGGAGGAGATTAAAGTCTTGTCTTTGCCTGCAAAATAGGTAAATCCTCCTCCAGTTGGCTCAGTAAGGGAAACACCTATTTTGCAAACAGGCAATGGCTGGCTCTGGTCATGCTCTATGCAGGCTCTCCAGCTAGAACCTGTGGACAGTTTTCCTAGCAACAACTCTTTTTTAACCAGCCCTGTGGAGAAATGGGACATATTGGTTCAGACCTAGTGTTATGCCCTTCAGACACACAGAACAGCTTCTCTGCTCAGCAAGCAGCAGATAGGCGATCTGTTTTAATCGAGGCACAGGACCACAACCCTGCCCCTTGCCTTACTCCACTGCTCCCTCCCAGCACATCCCAAATACTGCTCAGACCGTTGGTGGCAGTCAGCTTGGATACAGCCCCATTAACAAGGCAACTGGACATGACTGGCAGCAGCACTGAGCCCCAGGAGCTGCCCCTCCCTTAGGCAAAGCAGTGCCCTGGGGAACTCACCCAACCCAGCTGCCTCAGAAATACATTTTACAGAGGCCCCAGCTGCCCGGCCAGGTAATTTTGTTGCTGCAGCAACCATTTTCCCTAGCTTCACCTGGCCCTGCCACCTCCTGTATTGCCTCTAGAAAGATGTTTCTCTGTAGTGGGAGGGTGAAGTTCCTATGGAAGAGGAAATCTGCAGGGGAAAATCCATTTAGATCTATAAAACTCTACAGCCAAAAAGATCCTCAAGGCATTTTTAAATAAACAACCACTTGAGCATTCAATGCTGAACCTGGAAGAAACCAGAAAGGATAAGAAATCTAAGGGCAACATAAGCCACAGCATATTTCCCTTTGAGATTTTTTTTCTCCAAAAGACAATGCCAAGTACTTTATCACTGCACTACTCCAACAGAATTAGTTTCTCTTTTTTTTTCTAGTATATTGCTGTGCCAGCTGATGAAGCAAGTAACAGATTTCAATAGCAAAATTTTGCAAATGTAGTAAGTTTTACTCACTAAAGATTGAAACTACACTGTGTAACTCCCTACAACTGCAGTAATCATTTAATGCCTTTTACTTAATGATACCAACAAACCAGCCTATGTTAAAAGCTGGCTTTCATAAAAAGGAGGCCATTTGTTGACTTGGAAAATAAGAAAGATGAAGAAAAAAAATACCCAAATGAGGTAATAAACAATTAATTTCAAAGAACCAATCAACAATTTAGTAGCTTACACAATAAAAAGAGATGGTGATGTAAATATAGTGTGACTGCATCTACAAGATGTGGTTTAATTGGTAAAATGAATCAACTAGAGAAACAACACTAGAAAATCCAGTATTTTTCAAGTTTAGGGAGAAGGTATCCTTTCTGGCTTATAATGTGAAACTTCATTGCTAGTCTGTTCCCATTCTACTGAAAAAATGTCACTGATGTATGCTGGAAGTCTGTCGAGTCCCAGATACGCAACCAATTCAGCTTGCAGAGTACTAATGAGTATTTTGCCCCACACCTGTACTCAGTAAATGCTCACTGTTCTTGTTCATAGTGTAAAAGTCCCTTCCTATGCATCACAGTCACACATGAAATCTAAAGTTAAGACTTCCCAAAACTCTATCCTTTCCTCTAATTTGCCTTCTTGCCCAACAAAATTGGTGTGTCCTGAACTGAAATGTTATACTGAATGCAAATATTAAGTGGAATGCAAATATACTTGAGAAAGCACCAGAAGAAACAGCAGAATAGAGTTAAAAGAAGAATGGCCTGTACTGGCAATCAAGGACAAAGACAGCAGCAATGAAACACTAGGGATGTGATGTTTCCATCGAGACTGGGGCCTGTGCTCTGTTAAAACCACAGCACAGATAGCTTATGACTGGAAGACACTATACTTCAATAAAAGGAGGACAGCAAGATTAGCACTTCAGATGAGCTGTTCCTCTCCTTACAATCCCAACAGGAAGATAGGTTACAACTCAGAGATACCTAAAACCAGGAAACATAAACAATGTCCAGCAAACTTGCCTAAAATTTATGATGGCTGAAGTAAGCAAAATTCTGCAGCAAAAGGATCATACCACAGTAACTGCTGAATTCTGAAGGATATAAAAGGCCTGCTCAAACCCTGTTTGTTATCACCAATCTAGAGAACCCAAATGCTGTGATGAGGATTCAGCAGCCAGTATCCCATGTATCCCCATCCCTGGATGTCTTCAAGGCCAGGCTGGATGAGGCTTTGAGTAACCTGGTCTAGAGGAAGGTGTCCCTGCCCATGGCAGGCGGTTGGAACTAGATGATCTTTAAGGTCCCTTCCAGCCCAAACCGTCCTGTGATTCTATGATTCTATGTCCTTTGTGTCACACTGAGTCATCCTGGCCTGGGCAGACCTACCTCAGTGCTGTTGAGTATGTGGATGTGGGAGTAGGAATGAGTGAAACCTGTGATAGAATGAATGTGAATTAAAACAGTGTTGTTTAAAATAAACCCACCTCCCTCATCTACAAAATCTCACACTCAATGTTACTAATTTCCCACAGTGAAGGGGACTGTGCAGCTACATGGCTACAAGTGCATAGGTTGGCAGGTACTTTACCAGCAAGGATTAAGGAGGACCTAGAGCTGCCATGATCTTAAAAAAACAATGGATTAGCCTTAGTATGTAGGGTCCTCTGGTTTTGTTAGTTGATGCTTTAGGAACCCAAAGTCAAGGAGTCTCCTCTCTTACTTGATACATTTCAGAGAATCTTCCTGTTTAATGCTTATCCCTGGAAGACACTTTTGTCATTCCTGAGCCCTCAGATACAAGATCTGACCTATATAGCTCACATGGAGACATAGACCATTTCCCTTTTTATTTCCTGAAGCTGCACGTACTGGGGATCTGGGTGCTTCCTACTCTTGCAGCAGCTGAGCTTTAGGGAACGCTATCCTTTGGTCTGGAAACATCCTGACTTTGAAACCACACATTACTCAGGTATCTGTTGCACTGTTTGACCACCCTTCTGGGGAAGAAAAAAAAAAAAAATCCTCTTATCTAAGCTCATTTTCCCATATTGTAAATTGCATTCATCACCTCTCACCCTAACCCTGCACATCTCTGGGAAGAGTCTGGCTCTGTCTTTTCTAAAGCTATGCAGTAATTACCCTTTCTCACAGAGTGCTCCAGTCAGATTCAATTTCTCTCTCCCCAGGCTGATTCATCTTTAGCAAATTCAGAAAAAAGTTTTAATATTCCTCCCACTAAGTTATGAACTAGCTGGTGCAAGATGCAAAGCCTTCTTCAATGGACCAGGTACTAGTCTTGTATTTAATATCCCGCTTTGCCAATTTGGAGTGGAACTTTCCCCATATTTCAGCTTGAATTGCTTCTATCCGGTGAACCTTCTATTTTGCATCAGTCTGTAGTGCAGCAGATACAAAAATATAAAGGTGATTCATGCATGCAACCTTTTACTGTTTTCTCACTGAAATGAGACGTGATAATCAACTATCTGAGGTGACTGAGTTTGCAATTGCTGACCCCTCCAAGTCTTTCAGGAGTAACAGTTTTCTATACAGTAGAAATTCTCATCCTGAACCTTTTCTCTGCCTTTTTAAAGTTAGTGTTGTGGTTGTTCAAATCTTAAAGGTTTTCTCATTTCTGACTTAACAGGTATTTGGCATGGTGGCAGCAACATCTGACTGTCAAGGATATCCTCACAAAGTGCCTTAACAAAGAAGACCAGTCACCAGGGATATGAGGGAAGGTTTAATGTCCACTTAATCTTTGTCCCTTTACTGAAACTTGAAAGACCATAATTAGTGCAAAACAAGACTGTATTTTTGCAATTTGGGCAGCTGTCCACTACAAATTTAAGACTTTCACTCCACATAAGCCAAACAAGAGCTCTCAGGGGATAACTCCATTCAGACAGTGCCAACCTAGTCTAGGACAAAAATCAATGCCCTAAAGGTGAAAGTCTTCAAATCCTGTTACTGTTTCACTAAACAATCCACTCTCCCATCCTAAGGATCCTTGGGAGTTGTAAATATCAAGGTGATAACACAACCTAGATTGAAGAACACATTTTCACACATCCTTTAGTATCCTGTACTGGTCAGCGTATTAAGATTGTCTGCACATATCAATACAGAAAGAAATATTTGGCCATCCAACTGCAAAAAGAGTTCACAAAAATTAATGGCAGCTATAAAAATCTCATCACTTTATTTAGACTGAGTCTATTCTTACCATGAGCTTTGGAACGTGACAGCTATATGTGCTGTACACAGGATGAAAAATGCGCTGTAGCATAACTACAGCTTCATGAGCTTTCCAGAAAAACTTTTTTTTGCAGAACATTCCCTAAGCAGAAAACCAACTAATTCAAGAATTCATGTTGAATAAATTAAAATGTTTTAAACAAATGTCTGCTTCATTTTGTAAATTTTAAAGACAATTTCACTTCAAAATGCATTCACAAAAATATCTTCTTTTTAAGTCTGAAACATTAAAAACTCAATGTATTTCCTTTTGATTCAAAACACAGTAGTCTTTCTTTTTTGGTTCAAAACTACAATATTTTGGTGTCTGATTCTTTCAACACACTTGAAATTTTCAGTAATTCTGGTCACCCAAGAACACATCTCTTAGAATCATAGAATCTTTTAGGATGGAAAAGACCTTTAAGATCACCACCATGTCCCTAAACAAGTCCACAAGTCTCTTAAATACCCCCAGGGATAAGAACACAACCACCTCCCTGGGCAGCCCGTTCCAATGCCTGACAACACTTTCAGTGAAGAAATGTTTCCTAATATCCAACACAAAACTCCCCTGGTGCAACTTGAGGCCATTTTCTCTTGTCCTATCACTTGTCACTTGGAAGAAGAGACTAACCCCCACCTCTCTGCAACCTCCTTTCAGATATTTGTAGAGAGCAACAAGGTCTTCCCTGAGCCTCCCCTTCTCCAGGCTAGACAACCCAGTTACCTCAGTCGTTTCCCATAGGACTTGTGCTCCAGACCCTTTCCCAGCTCCACTGCCCTTCTCTGGACACACCCCAGCACCTCAGTGTCTTTCTTTCAATGAGAGGCCCAAAATGGAACAAAGAAATTTGAGATGCACCCTCGCCCGTGCTGAGTACAGGACAATCACAGCCCTAGTCCTGCTGGCCACACTGTTCCTGATGCAGGCCAGGATGCCATTGGCCTTCTTGGCCACCTGGGCACACTGCTGGCTCATATTCAGCCAGCTGTTGACCAACATCCCCAGGTCCTTTTCTGCCTAACAACTTTCCAGCCACTCTTCCCCAAGCCTCTTACCAAGCCTTTCCTATTCCTCTGAATAGTCCCAATTACCCATCATCCCTTTCTTTCTTTTTTAGAGACCTCCTGCTTTGATAAGCTCAAAGATCCACAGTCATCCAACCATATAAGGAACATCCACTAATCTGTGGGCCTTGAAAAAAAAGGTGACTGCTTATATGTATGATATTTGTGTAATATTTTCCAAATATTATTACTAGTAAATGAAAAATAGAAAAAGACTGAAATAAAAATTGAAATCTTGAAAAATAATACAAGAAATACAAGGTCAAATCAAATTGACTATGAAAGAATTTAGTCTTACTTTACTATACAGTAAGGCATTTTTACTTATCAATAGTTCGCATTTAAAACAATTTGCATTTTCAGACCTCAGCTGTAGCAATAGTCACTTGTGTGCTGCTAGGAGGGGTGGTCACACAAGAGCTCTGAATTAGCTAACAGCCTTTCCAGCTTCCAGCTTGTTCCTCTCTGATTCTTCAGGTCATGCCAGGAGTGAAATGCTCTGAGGGATCATGGGAAGAGCAGCCAGGGCACCTTGCACACTGCCTTGCACCAGGGTAGCTTTGCTCCCTCTCACACTGGGACCCCCCCAGCAAGCACAGCTGTTTTGCACATGCGATGGTGCAAAAACATCATACTGTGTGTACAGAAGCTGCACGTTTCAATCTTGTTCCACAGCTTTTAATGCTGCTTGAAGACACATCAGCATTCCCAAAACGGTTAATCAAAACTTATATATAAATATCTGCCTTTTATATATAAATAACTGGCTTGAATATTTAGGAGATATCTATTAGGATAATGTCCTAGAAGACATTAAGATAAATAGGATAAGATAGGATAAGTATTAGGATAAACTACTAAAAGGATAATACTTTTTGAAAGGAAGGCAGGATGAAGAAGCTCTAGAGCAAATAAATGGATTTCATTTGTACCAATGTGTGCTACTGAATGTGAGACTACTATTACCAACATACCTATAAGCTCTGAATTTTTTTTCAAAATATTTCATTTTGATAGCCATGCATTTAAGCCCCATATTAAGCAGTGCACAAGACATGGACTTGGGAAAATCTACAGGAAAATAATATGATCAGGTAACTATGGTTCTGAAAAAAATCCCCTCACTGATGTTATCTTTTCTACCTCATACATACTTATTTTATTAACTGTTTCCAGCATAAGGTTTTCTGAAAAAAATTAATCAAGTGTATTAGGCAAATTCTAATAATGATGTGTGTCAGTCCTAAACATCTGTTACTACGGCTTGGTATATTGCTGTCAGTTGACTTATCCCAGCTGGGCAGCTGACTTTATGTGGTCACTGTTTGAGCCAAACAGAAATATTCAATGACTAAAAGAACAGGTGACTTTTGGAGGATATCTTTTAAATTAATTCATTGCACTAGGTTCCTCTTCATCAGAGCATTTGCATGTTCCATTAGCATGAATCATAATGCACGCATATGGATCATGCAGCAATCACCACTCTATCACATTCTTATGCACGGCATGATGAAGCCAACTAATAGAAGTTGCCTTTTATTTGCTAAATGTGGAAATGCTCAGTCAGCATTAACATTTCTTCTTTTGCATGGAGGAAAAAAGAAAGCAGCAAAAGGGCAACTAAGCTGATCCCTCATTATTTTGGGATCACATTTTGGGGCCAATCTCCTCTGGCACTGATTAGCTGAACTCTGCTGAATGAATGAATTTAAAAGTACATTTTTTTAGATATATATGAAAAACAGAGCACAGTGAAATATCTTCATAGAAAAAGGTGTGGTTTATATGCCTAAATATTGGGAACTGAGCTGCGAACATTACTCCATATTCACAAATTCTCAAACCTCTTCAAAAATGAGCCTGTTATCTGAACTAAAGATTTTTTTAATATATGTATACATGCCCATATATGTTTGTATGTATATATTATCTCTATTCCATGCATACAAGCACTTAAAATTCAGTCAGTTCAAAAGTTGTTTTCCAGTTTACAGATATGGAGATCAACTAAATATAAAGGAATTTCCTTTAATTTATGGTTTACCCTTTAAACCGCTTTCCTGTGTACATTCATCTGGATGCCTCAAACCAAAGACTACATCTTTCACCAAAATCAATGGCAGCCTTGTCTGTATTTTTCCTTTCCAAAACACTACTGAAATAAGCTTATCTAAATACTGAAGTAGCCAAAACCTCAAATCATTAGAAACATGAATCTTGACCTAAATCCCACTGGGAAATGTTCCATTTTTCACAGAAAAGACAAGACTATGAAGTCACTGTATGTTCTCCCTGCCCAAAGAGAGAAACAGCTGTATTTATGTTTTTCAGTGGCTCTGCATCGGTCCCTTCTTCTTCAGACTCCCTTGGGTAAAAAGCCTTATTGAAGACTATGAGAGGTTCCCCAACTAGTGAAAAATAAACAAAGACCCTGAGTTCTGTTTCAGAAAGATACTTTCAAAATTCCTCTTCATCACATCCTTGAGAGGCTGAAAAAAATCCTTCAGATCTGTACTCTGATGAGAGGATTGTACCTTCACTGCAGACACATTGCCATACTGCTGCAGACAGACACTGCAGTAAAATTTTCCCAGTTAACAAAAGAGGTGCATACCCTTGACACACACACTGCTTTTTTATTACAATGTTGAAAATTAATTCTTTGCCCAGGAGGCTTTCATGGCCCTACAGTTGAAGTTATGCATGTTCTGAAAGGAAATGTTTAGATTATCTAAAGATGCTGTCAAGCAAATTAAGCCTATTGTTGAATGTTTGCATTTCACTGTCAAGACACCTACTGGCTAATTCAAACTTTTGAAATCTTGAGGAAGATACACTGATCTCAGAATGCACTAAGGAAATCAAGATTCATACTCGCACATATCTTTTATTATATCCTCAGAGTTCACTTAATAGTGGAACAAGAATTTTTCATGATAAAACAACGTACCACTCTAATGTACATGCATAGAAAAGTTAATGGAGAAAAAGTCAGGTCTCTTAATTTCCCAGGCAAGGAACTACAGTTTGACATTTATTGACAGGAGTCTCATCCCAAGAAGATCACACAGTTGGTTACACGTTGTTTTAAGCAAAATTACAAGCTCTGGTTTTATCTCAACCCTGGTAAGACCATCTCCTTTCATATGATCAATTTTTAAATAGAACAGTGCAAAGAAATCAGTGGGGAGCTCTACTTAATAATTAAGATGGCCAACCCAAATTCAAGCACTATACATTGTACAGCTGCCCTAAGATGTGCAATAAACAGCTGCTATTACCAATCACAGTAATTAGACTTCTACATTATAGCCGTATATTGAGCTGTGTAAAAGATCCAATTTGGTGTATTTATTGTTATTTGGTTTAGATAATTTTCATGGCATATCCATTCCAAGCACAACAGGAGACATAGCTTCTGCCATTTGTTTTCATCAGTACTACAATATAACATGCAATTTATTTCCTTCATACCATAGAACTGTGATATTAAACACAAAACCATTACAAAGTTTTGAATACTTTAAACATTTATTGAAGCTAGTTTACCTTCAGGTATGTAATTGAGCCTTTTGAAATCTGCCATCAGCTTCAGCAAGTAGAACACAATGCTTATTTTCTGCCACTGCCAGCACAGGACATTACCCACAAACTTGAGGACCGCTATACATTTATTCCTCTTCTAAAACTTTCTTGAGACCTCATTTTGTAAATTTTTTTGGTTCATTTACATTTAATTTCATAAGCTAAAACACAAAATTTAATATTTTACAGAAACTAAGGACTGCTCTGCTGCACAAGTGTCTTCTCAATAAATGTGTTGAGCTGGCTGACATTTTACACATACCTCCATGCACAAACACAAACAGGCTGAAATAAAATCCCAACACAGTAACATTTATCAAAGCTATAAGAAACTGAAAATGGGGTCCTATGACAGGACATATTAGGGAGTGTGACAATAGGCAGGGCTAGAGATCCCATTAATAATATATAGACATAGACCGTGTATGACACGTTCATAGTTTATGATGACTAAAACTAGTTCATGGAAGCAGAGAATCAAGCTTTGTAACTTTAAAAGGCATTTTCAGTATTCATTCCTTAGCCTTCATAGAAACATTTAACTCTGCATGAGATGTGACATGTGAAATTTCAAAGGGAATAGCTTGTTTTGGGGACCAGTGGTTGATGGAAGCTGTAGAACAGGGTTGTAATGGAAGCTAGCTTCAAGCTTAACTGTGCAATAGCTATAACCATTTCATAATAAGAAAAAAAGATTAAGTCTTGGTATATTGTTTTGTCACTCTGGCGCCCTGGAGTCGGCAAGAACCATTTGCACAATCCAGTCAGGATAAGGCATGCTAAGAAAATTTAATGAATATAGGTTTCTAACCTTACTAGGGCAAGGATTTGTCAGATGTTTCTTTCCTCTAGTTTTATTTTGGGAAAGGTATTTTAAACAATTGGGGTACAAAAGCAATATACAGTGCTGCAAAGGTGTCTAGTACAAAGCAATCTCTATAGACACAGGAGGGCCATTTACAGGTTTACATAGAGGTCACAGTTCAGAGTTAAATAAAATTACACTGCATATTCAGCAAATGGATTATAATATATTTATCTCTTAGTTGTACCTCAGCAATGATTAAAGACTATTTTGTTAGATATTTGACATTTTCAAAAAAATTTGACTTGAGTTTGCTTCTGTGTAAATGAATATAAAAGGTCAACAGAAATAAACAACTCAAGAAAGACCGGAGACATACACTGAATATTCTTCTGCATGATCATGGCCTCTGAGCAATTATTTTTCAGCAGACCAAAGCATTAATTCCACTCTACTACCAAGCACATTTTTCACAAGTTTGCTTTACTGGGATGTCAAGATACCGAGCTGCCAACTATCACTACTACACCTCCAAGAGAATGAGAGAAACAGAGGCTCTAAAAACTTCTCTCACATGTGTAGGAAGACATTATTAACATGCAAGAGTTACCACTTTTTACTGATAAAAAACTATTAGCACTAACGGTCTCTTAAGTACTTTGGTCATATGAATTTAACATTTGCACAGCACAAATTATCATGCTTTAGATCTCCTGTTAAGTCATACCTGTTGTCCTGTCCAAAGCAACTTCAAGATGGTCAAACAAGTGATATATTGGCTTACAAAAATATTTTTAGGAACAATTTCTTACATGCCTATTTTTAGGTGGCATGGAATGAACGTGTGAAAATGTGAGAGACTATATTTATTAGTAAAAACTAAGCTATCAGTTCACAGAGTTTACGGAACATTTGGATATTGTACCATTTAAAAGAATGTTTGAGAAATGTAACCATTTTGTTTTGGTTGCAGAGAGAAGTGTGAATACAAATTATTGGCTTTTTCATGTCTCCAACTGGTAAATTACACCCTTTTTTATCTAAACAGTTTTCTTTTGTCATAACATTAAGTGATAAGATTGTTTATTCTCTCCTTAAACATATTTTATGTCAAAAAGACACTTAAAAACTGCAGTAAGAAGTAAAGCTGCTTTTGATTATGGAAAATTGTTCCTGATTATAAATAATTTAGTCTACATAAAAGCTATGATAATGTTCACAGAAATTGTTTAAAAACATTTTTCTCAGGGGTTATGATTTCAAAAATTAATCTTATTTACAATACTTTATAAAGAATCACCCCAGAAAAGTTCATGAGAATCTTATTTCTGTAATTAAAATGAGGTTGATAGAAATGAATTATCTAAAGATGGAGTAAAAGAATTAGATTGTGTGTGAAGATAAATACATTTTACTTTGCTATGAGGGATTACTCTTCTGACCTCAACAGAATACTGGATTCCTGGGTACTTGAAAGGACAACTGGACCTCTTTTTTAAGCACCATATACTTTATTTCCAGAAATTCAGACATCCTGACCTTAAGAAGTCACATATGAATGCACAGACCTGTACAATCTGCTCTGGGTGAACCTGCCTTGGCAGGGGGGTTGAACTAGATGATCTCCATAGGTCCCTTCCAACCCTGACCATTCTGTAATTATGCCATTCTGTAACCAACAAATCCAGCCACTGGAGAAAAATAGTGAGATCAGAGGGAAATATACTTTCAAAATAGGCCAGATGATGAATAATTCCCTGGAGTTGCCTGTTTTCCACCATTGACTAATGGTAGGCTGGGATTACTAATTTAGACTACTTGAAAAACACGAGCTGGACTCTCGCAAATCCAGGGTTGCAGAGCAGCGAGATGCTTGCTCGGTAAGGCAGCAGCCAGCCCCACTACAGAGGAGGATTGAGCAGAATTATCGCATAGTCCTTGGTGAAGGATTCACTTTATCTTTTGGAGGTTTCTAATAGAGCATGATTTTCTATTTTCTTTTCCTCTCTAGCCAATAAAATGCTGTCGTACGAACTTGTTCAATTTAGTAACTGAGGAGGTATGTCTCACCAAACACTTGCATAATGTTACGCAGTTTCCCAGGTCTTAATATTGCATGGTCTTTAGAGCACAAGGCACTGCAGTGTTTTAACAACCCATTGAATCCAGTCTTTGCTATGGCAAATCAGTACCTGGCAGAAGAGTCATATAAATACTGAAATAATTGTAACAATGGTGTTATGATAATTAATTATGTTGTAAACTTCACTTTGTAAACTTTCTTACAACTTCTGGAATTACTGATGAACAGCAAACCACACCAGAACAGTGGCATAAATTGATCAAACACTATTAAGCCTGCATTTTTTTCAGTAAGGCTGACAGTGCAATACTCCCAGCTATGATATGCCTACTGTATCAGTAGTGAGATTTGTTTCAAAGGGACCAAAATTTTCTGCTATAAACAGTGAAAAGCTGAGCTCTCTCACACTAATCTCCCATTAATCCCTAGTATTATAGAAAGTTGGAATTTATGAAAGATTTGCCATTAATGAAAACCATGCTGTTTAATCGAATTCCCTGTAGATAAGGGAACTTAAATAATATGATATCAGTAAGCACTATAATGATTTGAAATTTCACAAACATCATAAAGATCAATAAAATAACAAAGAATATTTTAAAACTTTTGTAGCTTTGGTGGCAAAAACATTTACATGGTAAAATGTTTAAAAAGCAGGAAAGCAGAATGCACTAGAGCCATCTACCTATTGTTCCTTTCCAAAATCAGGCAGGTATAAAATTATTATTTAAAAGTTCTTTATGTAATCTGTTGAACAGAATATCATAAAAACTCCAAGAATTTCAGTGACAAAACAGCAGAACCCTAGGAACACTCTAAATACAGCCAAAAAACCTGAATTTCCATTACTAAAGATAAGTATTGATTTGAGTTTAGTCTTAGAAGATCAAACTACCTGTTTTTTAACATCTTTTACTTTATTTTATGTATAATCACATATGGATTGCTGTTCTTATTAAAATACTTTGTTCTTTGCTATGATTTTCATATTTTGTCGGTTTATATCTGATACATTTTAAAAGTCTTATTTTCAGGGACATCCAGCATATAAAGTTATCCTTGTATAACCCCTTTCAATTGCATCATCTGCTGTTTGCATTCTACTAAAACTACCCTTGCTAAAATCCCTAATGACCTTCTCAAAGCCTATACTTAAAACCCACTGAATCCCCATCCTCCTCGATTTATCAAATTACTTCAAAGCATATATATCCTTTTCTTCTTAAAACAGTTAATTGCAAAAGCTTGACCATGGAAAGGTTGGCACTTGTATCAGAGAAGATGAGGGCCAAAAGTTACCCCTTTTGTTTTTAATCTTTTTCTCTATGCCATGGCAGAAGCTTGACACCCTATAGCTCTAGTGGGATGTGTTTATTTCTTCTGCAGAAAGGGAATTCAAAGAATAATTTAAAAAACTTAAAAGTTTTGAGCTACTCAGACTAAATAATAGAAATAGAGTTGTCCGAAGATACACAGTATTTCCCTGACACCCCTTTGAAAAACAGGAGGAAAGAGCAAAAATCCAGTGGTCGACAGAGAAGTTCCCTCCCAAAGGGCTCAGTGCTAAGGGGAGACATTAGCAAAGACAAGACCATTGAAGTGACAGCATTTCAATACTGCTTGCAAAGGCCCTCAAAAATGGAAGACCTGCTGTGCCCTACATTGCAGGCCTGTCCTCACCACAGCCCTCGAATCTGAACTGCATGTGACAGAAACTGCTCATTAGGTTGAAAGGACAAGGGCAAGCCAACATCCAGGCTTCTCACATACCCTGTTAACCATTAGTTCACTCAAGATGGGTAGTCAGGACCTTTTATTTGTATGCTTAAAGAAATTAATGAGAATGACGACATTTAAATTGAGTTCCTTTGCACTAGTAGCCTTAAGGGCACATCAAACCTGAGCTGAAAGCAGAGGCTTTTATTTTCTGTTTGTGGATTGAAAGAGCAAGGAGAAAACAAAACCTCAGAAATTAAACTAGGAGATATTGTACCACTGAGAGGAAAAGGTCAAAGAATTTACCTCTATATTACATTCATATCCATTTGTTTTTTGTCAGCCTTCCATTATTACTAAAGACTGTGAAAAAAATAAGAGGGTATTTAAAATCTGAAGTGAAAGGCCAGAAATAGGAGAGAAACTGCTCATGTTATTCTCTTCTCCATTAAAAAAGAAATAAAATTCACAAATAATCACAGAAGTCAGGAAGCCTGTGTGGTTTACAGAAGGAGCCACCGATCATCATTGGTGACCAGTATTCCTACAGAGCCAGGGAGCTGCAGTCACAGTGGCTGCGTTCATAGCAGCCAAGACAGGAACAACTCTGTCCATCCATGATATTGGGTTCTTGTTCTTTTTAACAGAGCTGAATGATCAAAAGCGAAGGTGGGCTCTTTGTAGTCCCTGGCACCAAGGGCGGAAGCCTGATGTCTAACCAGCATCAGTGCTTTCCACACTCCTTATAAGCTGTTTAATTCTTCCCACCAGCTACATGGGGAATCTGACAGGCCAAAACCCCAGCAACATAAATGCGTTGGTTTTAACCTCATTCCTTGCTTATAGTCAGGTATATACAGCAGAGGTGTGTGGAGACCAGTTTCTCTATTTATAAAGCTGCTGCTTCAGTTCTTATCAGTGTGAACTGTCAATTTCAGTCACCTTCTCATAGGTAGAAATTCCTTGGTATTTCCTTATGAGCCGATGACTGGAATTGATAAATGATGGTGCTACCTAGTAATACTAATGAGATTAGGTTAGTCACTTTCTGCTAAAGAATGCTATGTGCAAATGTCTGCTCTCTAAACATCAGACTGCTGTAGATTCACACTGTGGGACCTCCGTACATTACTCTGCCAGGCTCAATAATGTTTAACGTAAAAACCCTTCCGCTCTGACTCATCAGAACTATCCTACAACCCAGCGTCAGGTTACTTTCAAAATGCAACCAAAACCACTGCAAGTCCACTAGTCCAGCTTGGATGAGTACAGGCAGGGAATTTTCCATAGCAACTCTTAGAGGGAGTAGGCGGCAGTGGAGTCTAATGCTGTCCATATTTAGCTCCAGACAGGTCTCCAAGTATTCAAGGAGGATGTCTTTACTAACCAAAGGTATGTCTGCACAGCTCAGAGTAGTCCCAAACAGAGGTGCTCAGGTTATCATGGACAAAACTAGCCTAGGGACTAGAAGGCACTAACTCCCTTAGCAGGGCACTCCACGGGTTATTATACTCAATTTCTCAGTAAAGCTGACTAGTTCGGCAGTGAAACAAACCATATACTTGGTACCTGGTAACCTGGCACCTCTCAGGCACATCTGCATGGACATTCACTGCTTTATACACGTCTTTACAAGGCATCACTTGCTAACCTTGGAGAATTAGTATTCTTTCCCTGAATGGCACTAGCACTTTTTCATTTTCAGACTCCTACTAGAGGCTCAGAGAACTCTTCATATGTGAGGGTTGAAATCACCACTATTATCTTATGTTCCGAAAATGAATCAACAGATCCTTGATATAAATGCTTGGATCTTCTCCTAATAAATCCTTTAAGATGACCTTGCAAGGTCCTCTCCAGTTGTTTTCAATCATAAACTCTTAGCTGGAAGGTACAATCACATGCTGTGACTCCTTCAAAAAGAAGCTCTTCTCTGATCCTGTCAGCATCAAGATTTCCTTCAAAAAGCAGACAAACATCCTTCACTTCCTTTATTGTCTGATAGAAAGTATAAACTCCATGAAAAAAACTCTCAACAGACTGGAAAAAAAAAAGAAAGGCTCCTATTTTAAAGTGTTAAAAATTGATTTTTTTTTCCCCCATTAAAGAACAATTATGGCATTGATACTAGCAATAGACCAAACCCACAAAAATAGCATTACTTCAAAACTGAAAAAAACAACCAACAATATTTATGAAATTGATGAAACAAAAGAATAATAAGCAGCTAGCACAGTAAATCTTGATGTGCTTCTGGAAGAAACAGCCTAGCTCATGGAAAGAGAGAAACCAGAAATGTCTTTGCTTCCCAAGTATTGGATCCCATAAACACACACAAAAATCATTAACAACTTACTACTTATTTCCTCTTATTTATAAAGAAAGACTCTCCAGTCCTGCAGCAGGGCTCCACAGAAACAGTTTCATGAAGAAGTTTTATTTTAAATAGAACATTACTACACTACAATGCAGGATTATTTGTTTGGGGCTTTTACAGTTATTATATATCTTTTTAATGAAAATTGCATGCAAAATTAGTTACACTCAGCAAATAACCTTGAAAGCTCTGAGTTATATTGGGTTTTTTAATAAACTAGAATTTAAATATATAGAAACATACAACTATGAAGAAAAAAACATTCAGACATAAAAAAAAATTGAATTTAAATGCTCAACCATAGTGGCTTCACTTATGAGCAAATCTGTATCAGCAGGAGGTAAGTCAGAACACAGTAATAAATTATAGTCTTAATTCATCTGATTATATAATTTTAGTCTTCTCTTTCTCTCTTTTTAAATCAGTGCTTGAAGGAATAAATTTATTGCTGAAGCTTCTGTTCTGAGTGATGGATCTCACATTATTCTTAGAATTTCATATATACAGAATTTAGTACTTCAAAAATATTTTCCTTTGTTTTATAACTTAGCTAAACACATATGCCACATACTTATTACTGAAATATTAGAAAATCAGTGAACTCATAGAATAATATAAAATAGGTAAATGTACTACCAAATCATATTGTCACCGGATTTTTTTTTTTTTTAATTGTTATCAGATCTTGGTTACTGAATGAAACTTTTCTAAAAATCTGTGATGTGAAAATCAGAAAGTAAAGAGTATCTCAGTGACTTGATTATGAGAGATTGCAGCATCCCACTAAGACTGGAAGGTTTAGAGTAAACAGATCCCCAGGTAACATGAGTCAAGAGCTGAAGTATACAATGCATTGGCATGAGATTCAATCGCTACAGACACAACTAAACTTTGGCTTTTGTGAGAAGCAAGTAAATGCAAGATACTGACAAGTGGACACAGCTTGGGGAAAAGAAGCACGTGGCTAAACCTAGCTGGGAGTATCCTTCCTTTTACTCTTTTTGGGAAAGAGTAGCAAGACATTTTTCTGTCCTACCTCTCTCAGGAATCATAGAATCATAGAATGGTTTGGGTCAGAAAGGACCTTAAAGATCATCTAGTTCCAAACCCCCTGCTGTGGGCAGGGACACCTTCCACTAGACCAGGCTGGCCCTAGACCCGGAAGATGTGCAAGGAAAATGCTAATGCTGTCAACTCGGACAGAAACAAGTCCTGCCAAGAGGCAGGCACTCAACACAAGCAGTACCAGGTGCAGACCGTGAGCTCAGCAGGTTGCTTTTTCCTCTGGCCCTTCTCTTCTCACCAGGCTGGCTTTTTAATCCTTCTCTTGGGATTAAAAAAATTCTCGGGTTAAAATCTCCAGCCACTTGATCTTGCTCTATGTTGCTTTTTAGATAGAGCCTTCCCTCTCACTTCCCTTAACTCCCAATAAAACATCACACAATCACAAAAAATTGTATTCTAATTAGGTTTGAGAGGCACTTCTTGTATCAGAGAATAGTGAGGAAGCAGCCAATTCCTGTAAAACATTTGCTGTTTGTCTTCACAGTTTATATGCTAGGAGAGACTGAAATAATTTGTGTAATAACCAGCTGCATCTCAACATTTTTCTCTCAAGCTGTTGGTTCGTTTTCTCCCTCTCTTTGGTGCAGTAGTTTGCCCACTGAACTTGCTGTTCCTTAAATTCCATCTGCGCTTTCAAACTATTACCCATCTGTGCAGCATGAACTTCAAATAAACCTTCGAGCAAGGGCTGAGCAAGTGTACTCTGGTTTTGTTATACTCTGAGGCTCCTTTGTGAGCTGGTGAATAATCATTAAACAAGACCAACCAAGTTCAAATCACACAACATGACTCTCTTTATTTCTTTGTTGTAAGAAGAGAGGAAATTAAACCTTTTTTTCTAGTTAATAAATACTGATCATTTTTAATGTTAGAATAAGATTTCTTCCTAAATCAACTAAGGTGTTTAAACTGTTAACTGTGTCCCTTGTGTAACTAGGCTATCATTTCTGGAAGTACATAGTTACTGCCTTTACTGTACTGTATCAGCGCCCAGGAACACCAGCCCCACCGATTCAGCACAGTTCTACATCACGAAGCCATGGCGAACATCTGCCCACAAGATGTATGACTCAGTGAGTCACAACCTGTAGCTTCTCAAAAGCATGCAAAATCAACATCTACATCTCTCAGCAATGTGATGCAAAGCATTTTAAGAAAGCTTTTAAACTGTAAACAATGCAACAATCTCTTCACTCTACAGGTGTAACAAGTCAGTCGGCTCCAGGAGGTTGGGCACAGAGTCAATGAGACATCCTCACAGAGGTATGCTCTCAAAGCTCTAACTTTTTTCCAACGTCTGGGTATTTCAAGTGTCATGCGCCATCAGCCTCTAAATGATTGGTTACCTCGTTTTGTCCACGTGCTTTACCTTTACTCCTAATTAGCTACATATGCGACAACACTCCTCCCCCTGGCGGTTTAGGCATCCTGCCCCACAGCTTTTTCTTTTTTACTTGATCTATCACTTCCTTCTTTCACCTGCTTCTATCATTTCCTTCTTTCACCTGCTTCTATCACTTCCTTCTTTCACCTGCTCAAGGACACATCGTCCTTCACATGGCCTGGGTTGTGCACGCAGGTCTGCACCAGCACTTCATGACCATAGTTACCTAAAAATTCCTCTACATACAGGTGTTTTCATTCTGATAACAGAGCTTTCCTTTTTTAGTAGAAATGGAAAAACTAGTAGAGATTATACATTTGGCCTACAAGTAACAAGAACTTTTGCATTTAATACGTTCTAGCTAAAGCCACAATGAATGACAGCACCACATTTAAAGATACAGTCTGGTGGTTAGGTCAAATATCAGCCCAGGTAACACAGAATGATAGACAAGAAAACTACAACAAAAAAATTCACTTGAATCACCGAACATGACAAACATGTTTTGCAAGATTATACAGGATTTTATTTCTATTGGTTCCTTAACAGACCTATTTTTGAATAGCTGCAGTCATGATTCCCCAGCAAAATGAGATACAATATTTGCAAATGCAAAGCTATTAAGAAAGCAAATGGGTTATAATACTAATTAAGAAACCATGAAACCATGTATGACCTATTTCTGATTTGTGACATGAGACTCTGGAAACCGAAAGCAAATGAGAAAATTCAGCAAAGTGGATGACCATGCTGAGATAAATTAATCCATCATTCTTTATTAAATTAGCATTTATTTTCAGAAATGTTAAGAGTTAAACAAAATTAAAGTTAATTATTTCAGCAAAGTACTGCTCTGCAAATCCATGGTATGAATTCTGTGAAATTCTACATTTTTAAAAATGTAATTTTATATTACTTTAATCTCCACTGTTACAGTATTTTGAGTTGTATTTTAAAAGTATCATTGTTTGAATGCAAAATCCATCTTGATACAAATATAGACCCATTTCTTTTGAATGTTTAATTACTAAAAAAGCCATGTTTATGTTCTAAAGTAACATACTCTGTAATAATATTTTCTTTTATTTATCTCTTTTTTTTTTGATTTATACAGGAAGATCTTGTAATATTTCAAAATAAGACAAAAAAATTGCTAAGGTTTAAGAGTGAATCCTGTGGGAGCAGATGGGAGACTTTTGCTCCGGCATGTTGTAAGACATAGAATTTTTCATTTAATACTAAGAAAAAGTATTTTAGTACATTCTGAATGCAAAAGTTTCACATCCACTGTGTACATCAGATCTTAAAGTAACAGTTTGGGATCTGAACTTAAACTGACTGTTGTCACACCTGTTTCTTCATTGCTACTCATCTCTAGATGCCTCACCAAAAAAAACAAAGATTTAATCTAACTTTCCCTGACAAAAACGCAGTCTTACAAAAACCACTTCCCAGTATGCTGGTGTATGGCTTTTTTCTACTTTTTCCTTTTTATTATGACCTCTGAAAGTCCAATTGAAAATGCAAATTCAACATAGTAATATCAATATAGCATGACAGTCTAGCCCTGTGCAGCAAGAGTACCTACTTCTGAAACATAATGTATCCTCCTTTCACTACGATTATATTACAAGCCTGCTTGATTTAAGGCAAAACATGATGTATATCCAGTTTGTTTCGTCCCCAGGCATGCGACAAGACTACTTGATTTAGGTTAGAAGGTGAATTATTTTCTAACATCTGGCTGCTTGGCAAAGTTCTACAAAAATAGTAAAACAAGGTCATAGAATCATTGAATGGTTTGGGTTGAAAGCCCATCTAGTTCCAACGCCCTGCCATAGGCAGGGACACCTTCCACTAGACCAGGTT
>NW_010257103.1:0-38675 GCF_000690775.1 Eurypyga helias | reverse complement strand
GAACACTTCCAGGGATGGGGCATCCACAGCTTCTCTGGACAACCTGTTCCAGTGCCTCACCACCCTCCCTGTGAAGAATTTCTTCCTTACATCCAATCTAAATCTGCCCTCTTTCAGTTTAAACCCTTTATCACTACAGGCCCTTGTAAAAAGACACCCCCCAGCTTTCCTGTAGGCCCACTTCAGGTACTGGAAGGTGCTATAAGGTCTCCCCAGAACCTTCTTTCTCCAGGCTGAACCACCCCAGTTCTCTCAGCCTTTCATCATAGGAGAGGTGCTCCAGCCCCCTGATCATCCTCATGGCCTTCTCTAGAATCGCTCCAATTGGTCTATACCCTTCTTATGTTGGGGACCCCAAAGATGTACTCAGTACTCCAGGTGGGGTCTCACCAGAGCACAGTAGAGGAGAATCACCTCCCTCGACCTGCTGGTCACACTATTTTTGACACAACCCAGGATATGGTTGGCTTTCTGAGCTGCCAGCGCACACTGCCGGCTCATGTTCAGCTTTTCATCCACCAGTACCCCCAAGTCCTTCTCCACAGGGCTGCTCTCAACCCATTCTCCGCCCAGCCTATACTTGTGCTTGGGATTGCCCCGACCCACATGAAGGACCTTGCACATGGCCTTGCTGAACTTCATGAGGCTGGCACAGGTCACCTCTCCAGTCTGTCAAGGTCCCTCTGGATGGCATCCCTATGTAACACAACTTTATTCGGGAGTCCCAATCTAGATTAAATCCATCTAAGAAACATTTCACCATCCAATAATATTGAAAGTTTTGTTTAGACAGTGGCTGAGTGCATGTAATTCATGTATAGTACATATATTTTAAATATAGTCCATATATTTCAGTTCTACGTATACACTGGGGTTAGATCTTCTTGTATTTCCCCCAGAATTTTTCTGAAGTCAATAATAGTTACGGAAACTGTGTAACCAACAGGTGAGAAGTTGGTGAGCTCCCAGGTAACTGGGAGCAGTTAAGAATAAGGGCAGCAGCAGTATACACACTAAAAGTACGTTCATTACCGAGCACGAAACATAGCTGGCTAAACTCTACAATACTTATTATGAAGTAGTGAAAAGCATTTTTTACATAACAAAACTAATTCAAGAACTCAAAGAAACTTGCAGAGACATTGCTGAGGAGAGTTCTTTTGGGATATGTGAAAAATTATTTATCTAAACAAAGATGAAAAATTTAGTTTAAAAAGTGAATGTTTGAAAAATAATTTCATATCTTCCGTTGAAAGCAAAAAGGCTCATTGGGAACTCCATGATGTCAAAGCCTGGCTGTGAGGAAGGTTTATTAACAACAAAAGAGATTTGGTGTCACTGGAACTCTAGGAGACAGCTCTACTGAGAATTGTAATAGCTCTTGTGGAATCTATAAATAAATAGAGAAAAAAGTCTACTGACATTATAACAGCACTTACATTAACTTAAAACCTTACATGTCAATGCAAATGTATGTAACCTTTCAACTAAAAAGAAACAAATACTTCACAGGTGATACCTTCTGCATGTTATGTTCTTTGAACATGATGCAGTGACCTGACACCACCAGGAATTTTACTATGGGCCAATGGAATTAAGATTAGCTGTACATTATTCTCTCTTGAAGTGAGGAAGAAAGGCACTCTGACAGTGATATTGTTTCCTTTTACTGAAGTTTAAGGCGTTTTGTGGCCATTCTAGATTTCTATGCACTGCAACATATGTCTGTAAGAGTCTAAATGCATGGGGTCAAAGCAAAGTACTACACACAGCTTTCATCCTATCGCTACTTAACTCAGTGTAAAAGCTGTTACTCATTTTGATGTGTCAATATCAAGCTTCTAGGGATATGGTGACAAATTTCTGTCACATTTAGGTTTGAACCCATTCTCAAGAACAGCACTCCTACTGCAAGAAAAAAAAAAAAAGAAAAAAATAGAGAGAAACAACTTAAATACAGCTAGGACAGGCCAGATTCTTATTTACGAGATCTGGGCAGATGAGGCAGGGTCATAACCAATAGCACTATGATCAACCCATGAACAGCAATCCAGGCTCAGCTCTCGAAAGCACAGGGTCAGTGTTCAGAGACCTGCAATGTGCACACAACTTGGGAGGCCAAACAAGGTGAAAAACTCTGAAGTTCAGTCTTTGTTTCTGTGCATAGATATATCCCAAGAGGTTACTTCACAGAAAGCCAAAGTTAAATAATAAAAGTTAACTTCAGAACAATCAGCTTGTGGTTGACTTGTGCACTGTAAACACAACAGCTGTCTGGGAAACACATGCAACCAACAAGTCTTCTTCCTGGCCAGAAATAACCCACCTTATTTGACAACTTCTCTGTCTGTCTTTTGCCTCTGATCTAAGTCCTGTACACTTTGAATCACTGTAGATGCCCACTGGACACACTTTCTATCCCGTAAACCTTCACTGAGAGCTGCGCCAACTATCAGTCGAGTCAGATGCTTTCACAACATTTTGAAATAGATCTATACCGCAATGGTTTTCAAATACTTCTAATTATTGGTATCAAAACAATAGCTTGAATGTCTAGTTTAGGGCTTTCAACTATTGCATTTAAGCTTTCTGTTGTCAATATTAAATATGCTAAATATTTTAATAGCCATAGTCAAAGTACACAGCTTTGACCACAAAGTAAACCTGTCATGATAAGCTTAAATAAAATGGAATTAATAAGAATGAGAGAGACTCACAGGGAACTGTTAGTTAGTCTTGATATCATCCATCTGGGATTTGCTAATAATCCTGATAAAATAATAGTAAAATTGTAAAAAAAAATTGATAAATTATTTTGGAAAATAGTAGAAAAAAGAGAGAAACTTAGAAGGCGATCCCTTTCTCTGGAGCAATACTATTACAATCGTTTTGTTAATCCACCATTATAGCAGTATAAAATCTAGTGAGTAATATCTGACTGATATGCAAAATATTGTGCAAATGATATGCAAATCACAATGATTGATAGCAGGTCAAAGCAGCATGCCATTAATATTTTACTAGTGGCACTAGAATTACTGTAAAGAACTGTCTGCACACCACCAAGGCAATTAATGACATTCTCCACACATACACTAACCCACATTACAGTTTTTCTTAATCTTCTTTATTTCAGACACAGTGAAAAGAAACCTAGTCACTACTTCAGCATTTTAGCTTTCATCAGGACACACAGAACGTTTCCAGCTGATAAGCACTAACCCTTCTAGCATAAAAGACTTTCCAAGTGCCACCCTCACACATTATGGAAAGGATGTACATTGTAATCTCACCCTTAACATGTCTGTGTCCCAGTGAGCCAGAATTTTACAGCAGGCTGACTAAGCAGAAGCCTAACTTTTTGTTTCATTTTCCCTTTCAAAACACATTACCTGTACTAAAATTATTATTACACATAGCAATGTACAGTCAGCTGTGAAGAATAATATAAGAAGGAAGTATTTAGCAAGGGTGCCCACAGAGAAAACTAAAAATTATGGGTAATAATAGAAGGCTATACACAAGTTTGGGGAATCTCAAATATTTTCCCTAGATTACACAAAGTGACTGTAGTCTGACACCAAGCTAGCACTGCTGTTCATTCAGCAGAGATCTGTAGTCCCAATGCTATAAACCAGAGCCCTTTCAGCAAGCCATTTTTCCTTTCTTATCCCATCCAAGTTCTTGTAAGGATAATCCATTTTTGCCCCTGAGATAGGAGGGGAAAAGGAAAAATCATCCCTTGCTTCTTTCAGTCACAACCTAGGCCATCATATGAATCTGCAGGCACAATCCCATCCTTCTGATGAATCCCTTGCATGAAGAAGCTAATAGTTATTTTTAAGAATCTGCGCAGGTTAAATATCATAGCATTTGGTGTCAGACTCATGTATTTTAAATGGATCCTCTTTGAGGAGGTTTTAGTATTATCAGAAGTGTTCAAGTGTTCACTTTTTCTAAGAAGAAAATTCTTAGTACACAACAAAAGCCACCTTTGAAATCCCAATATATTGTGGCACAGACAACTCTTTACACAATGATTAGCTTTTTGGTTTAAAAGAAATCCATGTCCGAATTAAAAGTTCTGTTTCATGGTAATGCAAAATCCAGGAAAATTATTATTTTTCCCCGGTTTTAATTTAACTTTTTTAAATCTAGGGTTTAGTATTGCAAGTTATCTCCTCAGGCATATGCCGAAAGAATTTATGTGACATCAGTTGCTACTCAAAGATCACACCAGCTGTAAACAAGCTAATCAATTCCCCAAGTGCAGGTTATGTTTATTTTACAACGACTTAGTGTTGTAGCTAATCAGTTCTCTGAGTGTGGGATATCTCTACCACAACTCCAGTAATGTAGCCTGATTCACAGCTTAACAAAATTGCATAGCTGCTACTGGGTCTTCTGCACGTACACACAATAAATGTTATTCTGTGGCCACTGTCTAACATCAGTATCATCTTCAGGAAGCCAATAAGATTGAATAGAAGGATGAGTTAATATTTGCACAACCCTAAATCTTGAATGTTTAATGTCTGCACAACAGTTAAGCATATATGTAAGTGCTAAGTGTTGTTACCCACATGTGGTTTCTTCCGCTGAACTGAAGCAGCCAGGCAACAGAACCCACTGCTCTGTTGGCAAAAGGAGCTGCCCATCGTTATCGTTACATCCTCACTGCTTCTTCCTCTGCCTGTGCAGGTGTGCATACTAACTCCATCATAGCTTTCTTTTATTATTAGTTAAATAAAGAATGAAGATGAAAATGACTGCATGTGTACACTGGTTGAGCAGTGGTTATCATTTACTTCAACTTTAAGGAGACTTTCAACATTCTCTCCCACAGCACTCCTGTATAAAAGCTAAGACATTACACTTGAGAGGGGTGCACAACCAGACAGGTAAAAAAACTGCTGAGATGATAGGGCTCCAAGGGTACTGGTTAATGGGTCATACCCTGCCTGGAAGCCAGTAAGAAGTGGAGTCGCAGGGTCTATCCTGCTTATTATCTTTATTAGTGACTTGGAGGAGGTAATGGAGTGCACTCTCTTCATCTGCAGATGACGTCAAGCTGCAGAGGCCAGCTGATACACTGGAGGGTAGGCCTGCCATTCAGAGAGGCCTAGACGGGCTGGAGAAATGTGCTGACAGGAGTTCTAAGGACCTTCATGAAATTCAGTAAGGAGAAATGTAAAGTACTTCCCTTGGGAAGGAAGAACTCTTGCAGCCATCCAAGCTGGGGAGGGACTTGCTGACCTCCTAAGGTCCCTTCCAATTCTGCTTGCAGTACCATTGCTACATACTCCTGCCAGGTGCCTGCTTGTAAGCATGTCAAAACCACTGCTATTCCTCCAAGAGCACTCTCTTAACATTCATTATTATTTCAATGGCATTTATTTCCAATCTGGATTTGGAGGTGCTAGGGGATGATTGTGTTGGCTGTTACACTGTGAGGTCTTGTGTATGACAGTATTTCAAAGAGGCTTCTCACAGGTTCCATACAGAATATCAGATTCTCTAAAGAGACCAGTCCAACCCCACATTTTACCTTTATTTTCCCAGAGGTGTTCCCAGAAAATAAGAAAGTCATTCAGCTTAGTTCTTTATCTAGGGAACTCAGCCATAAATATAAGCTCAAGTCAAAGACTGCAACCACTTCCCAGTTATTTCAATAACAAGTATTTGTTTTTCATAAAAGCACCTTCAAGTATCTGGCCTATTTATTTTAGTAAAGAAGAGCTCATTATTTGAGCAATTCACTCTATCTATGAAAGGGAATGAAACATCTATCAACTGTTAAGTGCCAGAAGCAATCTGATTGGGATGGGGGTTTACTTAAATCCCTCTTTACCATGATGCCCAGACAAGTGATGAGAGGACTTTTGAGGAGATTATTTACAAAACTTGCTCATTATGATAAAGCACATTGTTGCTGGCTTTCTGAGTAGCTGAGAAGGCAGGAAGCAACATAACTGTCCCTCCAAAGCCTACCAGGAAGGTTTTTTGACAGGCCCTGTTCTCTGCGGTGCTAGGAGACCTCACCCAGTTCGCTCAGCAAGCATCACAACAATTTCAGCACCTCCATTCCTCTCTCATAAATCGCAGAAGATAGCCTCAAGTTTTCTAAGGCAGAGTGTATTCTCATGTTCCCACAGCACACAGTACAACACCACCTGTGCAGAACTGTGTCTGTAAGATGGACTCAAACTGAATATTTTCATTCATTATTTGTGCCTCGGGTGTGCATAATAAGGAAGAAGTCCATTGCTGCCATTGGGGCTCTCAGTCTACAGATAACAATTCATTCTTTAGTGGGACATAGAAAAAGTTTATCATATTTTATTCTTCTTTGACAAATATTACGCAACTGTGTAAACATAAATTTTGTAAGTCCTGTTTCCTGAATCCCACTCCTTTCCTATAAAAATTCTCCTTTCTGTCAGTCTGTTTTAATTTCTTACAAAGAGTGAATAAAGAATCAGAAAAAATGGTACAGATTACCAGCATCAAGATGGTGTCAGTTATGATCCTTTGCACTACAAGATGTTAACATAAAATCATCCATCACTCTTAACTGGGGAGCAATGCTAAAGCCAAAAGGATGATTTTTTTTCTCCCGAGGGCTTATAGCTAGAGGTTTTAACAGACACCTTTGCATCCCTGAAAATCATTTTATGTTATGAAGCAATCCACATCAGAGATTTAATGCATTGTCAACACATTCTCATCACTGTTTGCCTACACTCTTTGAACTATCTCCTTTCAGCTACTAAAATATTAAACTTAACAGCTTAACAGGGCAGCCTTCTTTAGGTCCCAAATGCTCCACTCTCTCCAGCAAAACTGAAAGTGGGAATTAAATGTGTGATTTTACAAAAAATAACAGTTAAAATATAACAATGATGGGCTTGCAGTGGTATTAAGAAGTGCATAGGAACTTACCATCTTTTTTTTCATAATAAATAAAAAATACTAAATGCTAATGAAGAAGTATCAGATTAACCAGGACAAAGTTAAAAACAAATACAAGTAGCAACAATTGGACAGAGCATACAGTTATGGAAACCACTGTCACAGGATATGTAGCTTTCTAAAGTAAGTATGTGTGAACTCATGGAAGAAAACTATCAGTCAATTCAACATGAAGATGCAACCTCTGATTCAGAAAGCCAGAAACATGCAGAAAGATGCAACCTCCGATTCAAGGGTGTATTAGCAGGCAGAACCTCTGAAAGCCTGTCCTGTTATCTGCTGTTCCACAGGCCTACATACAAAAAGGAAGCCCAGGATGGATTGACCCAATACAGCTGTTCTCATACTCTCAACACACAGCAAGATTTGTGGATGAATTTAAAATTACCAGTCAAATCCAGTAATTCAGTAAAAGGCAAAGAGAGTAGAACTGTGACAGTCAGATATGACATTGTATATGTGTGCATTGTTTGAACTTACTTTTTATTAACCAGTCTTACTAATTTGTTTATTAGTATAACTTGGATCATTCTTCTGTTGAGCATAATGCTGTAATTAATATCGGTATCCTCCCACATCCCTTCTTCTTACAAGGAAGGAAAATGTTAATCCTATTTTACAGCTGAGGCGTCAAAGAATGGGGAAATTAGTAATTCCCCCTGAGATGAAACAGTTTACAGGACAGATGCTGTACTATGGAGCTCGCCTGATGATCCCCCTCATGTCCTGTTTTCTACATTAAGGACTATATAAAACATACTTTGATTTAAGGGATTTGGGCTTGAATCCTGAGTCTCAGTCAAGTTCTTTGGCCAAAGAATATCTTACACTTTCAACTCCAGAAGAGACTACTTTACCACAGAAATCAACCTTGTCATTTCATTCAGCATTTCTTCCCTTCATCCTATGACACTGCAGTTACCTCGTGGTATAACTTAGCCAAAGCAAAGACCTTGTATAAAATGTCTGTCATCACACTTTTGACTGCTGTGAAGTAAATAACAACTTCAAAATCATGACAAGAACTTATTGCAATCTCTTAAACATTCACTGAGATGTGCCGTGGCAGATGATTACCTGGGCTATAGAAATGGATTATTTCTCCTTCTGTCTCTCACACAGACTCAGATGCATTGTCTTAATATAATTGATACTTGGCCAAAGTGTTCTGAAAGAAGTGCTAAGATCAGTCAGAACTGTATTTGGAAATTATTATTATTCTATACACAGAAGATAAGTGTAAGCTGACTACTGGGCATCAGAAATTGCACATTTAAAAATATGTAACTGTTTTTCTATCCCCTGCTCAGATGTGAACTTAACTAACAAGTCAGAAGTTCCTCCATGTGAGCTCCACACTCAGAGTGAGAATGCAAATGAAGGAACGAATGGAATAACAAGCAAAGTTAAATTCCAGCCATGAAGTTCAGATTTGCAAATGAGTGGTACATGAGTTCCTTAGAAAACATAGCCACAAATAAAGCAACCCTGACATTTTGTTATACTACGCATGTTCCCTATTTTTTTATATTTCCAGCATACACTTTGAAACCTTATCTTATCCATTGGATTATAGTTATTTGCTTCACAGGGTCAAACTGTAGTATTTAGAATATAGTAATTTTAATGGACTTGTAACAAATATTTTGAGCAACTTTTATTTTTGATAGCAGAACTTTTCTAACCATTAGATCCTTAGACTTTTATGAGACAACAGATATGTTATGAGGCAGCAAGATTTAAGAATTATACATTACATTTGTGTTCCCAAAAATATTAAAAAAAAAAAATAAAGTCTATGGATGCTGTTGATCTCAGGAAAGTCAATGAAAAGCTTCAGAGTGATTTCTACAAGAACAACTTCAGAGTGCCCAGTGTGTTTGATCCAAAGTCATATGAAGTTAGTGGTAACTCTTATCTGTTTTCTTTGTCTGGGATCTGTCCCCCACTCAAAGAGCAGTATGTTATATTGATCTGTTTAAAACCTGTTTCTCTTGATTGCCTTCATTAATTTTTAACGTATTTATAGAAACATCATTATGAATTACTGTACAAGTGCTAATAATGGGCCAACTAACTCAGATGTTTGACATCCCTTTGACATCCCAATCTTTGCCATGTCACAGGGTTGATAGCTGCCATATGACTAATCAATGGATTACTGAACAGTCAGAAGTCTTGATATACAAGACACTTTTTATTATTATTTATTTACAAAAGAAAGCCCTCCTGAATATAACTGACAAAAGAATTAAACTCCATGTTTTCCAGAACTGTTTTATTCAAGATAAACAAACTGAGACACAAATATGCAAGAATGTCTTTTCAAGAAAGAAAACTGAACAGGATGTCCCGATGTTATGTCTGACCTACACCCGAAAATATTAGCTTATTTTTTCTTCAAGAACACTCCCAGAGATACCCACGCCTACAACTTCTAAAATAAACTTTAAAAATGGATAAATAATGACAGGTCTGACAGTACTTGGATCATCTTAGGAAAGAAATGTGAGAAATTTCTGAAGTGCTGGTCCTAGGAAAAAGCCGTGTTACCTAGGGCTTACCCTGCAGCACTGATGTGCAATGACAAGAGCAACTATCCCCATGAAGAATTATTTTTCTCTCTGAAATATTGCTGATGATAGGAGCCCCACTGCATGCAGACACCCCATCATCAATGGCGTTCTGTCCCTGTCCTGGCGACACACTGAAATTAGAGAAGGTACTCGGACAATTCAGTCTAAAACAGTTTTGATAACAAACAGGTGAAGATAGCTAATTTAGTGGTGTGCAGGCAAAGAGTACATTCTCATTTGTTTCTTACCATGGCTGGTGCTCCCAAGTGAATTCATTTTTTAATAAAACTAATCTCCCCTTTGTCTTCTTGTCTTTGCAGAATTTAGATTTTGACAGTCCTGAGCCATACATCAATCACTTTGCCCTTTAAGTACTAAAACGTCAACATCAATATTCTGAGACTTCAGTTTTCTCTTATATGTCTTTTCTTTTTTGATTGGTAACACTAGCTGAGTCTTCTGAGTTGAAGTAATTCTGTAGTAACAGCTAGAATTAGATCACTGCAGAATTTGTAGATAATGTTATTTTTCTAACAATTTAGTAACATTTCTTTTTCTCCATATTATTAGTAAAGGTGATTAAGCCTCTTCATCCTTCCTCTCAAAACCTCGAAAAGAGTTTGCTTGAGACCAGTTCCCTTGTACTGAACCCCTGGGATAGATGTTTGAACAAAATATGGGAAAGAGATTAGGATGTGGGATGGTTGTTTCCAAAGTGTTGCTCATCCAGCTCCTCTGTAACAGTCAAGAATGTCCTGTAAAGGAAAAAAAGAAACCACCAAAAGTGTGTCAGAAGGCCATCTCAAGAAAATGGCCTCCTGATGGAAAACACTAATGTACTTCCTACTCATGTAGCTATAGCTAGTTCCAGATGCTTTACTGAAACAACTCTGAGGCTTTGAAATTCCTATGTTTGCCTCTACTAAGGCCTTTCTGGTATCTGCTGTTGCTGTGTGTGGTAAGGGAAGCTGCAGATCCACTGTCCCAAACAGATGTGCTGGGGCTTGAGGGAAACAGGAGGAGACTTAAAGCCTCTGGAAGTTGCTCTTTGCTTTAAAGAAATCACCCGATCCTCCATCTCCAGCTGATGGAAGCTGTGTTTTGCATATAAGGAGCAAGGGGAAGCTTACAGTGCAATGACTTGTTTTTAAAAGGCATGGTATGCTCTTTAAAGAGTATAGAATAATTTACTGCTCTGATTGTTGCCTTCTGGGTCATGGGGAATTCAGAATACCTTCCAACTAATGGATTGGCTAGAAATCACTCTTAAGAGTGAGGGAAAAAAAAATATCCATTGCAAAAAAGGAATTTGTTATACAGAGGTGAGATAGGGCAGGTGTAGACCAACTCTGTCATTGAGTCTGATGCCCTGAAGTTACTGAGGATTATTATAATTATTACAACAGATGTCTTCTTCAGATGTTCACAGAACAGCTGCCTCACAGGGTCTGATGTTTGCAGGACATCTGCCACACAGATAGTCACATATCATCGACCAGAAAGTGATTCCTGTTGCTCTGTGACAAATGCTAAGTCAAGACCAAAGTAGTGAAAGGCCAGTAAGAGGCAACTACAATGTCACAGTAAAGAAAATAAAAGCGACTGAGGGAGTTGCCCATGTCCTGTGTCTTTGGGATGACAAAGATTTAGCCAGATACAACTACTGGATGATTCCAAGAGGCAATCACATTGTCAAATGTCCAGTGACCTTAGATGATTCTTCTGAAGGAAAAGTTCAAATTCCTTCTGATATGAAATCCCAGAGTCATTTGAACTTGCAGTGAGGCTGTAGCATCTGTGCTCCTGGATCCTCTCTGTCTTGCTTTTACCTGGGGGTAAACTCCAGTGGTTCAGGAAAAAATAAATATTAAGCTGTCCCTCAAAATGAGTCCAAAGTCATACAAGAGTAGGACACAGCTCCCTTAAGATGCAGCATTTTAACTTCCTGCCATGTCTCTGCTAATATAGCATCCATCTTCATTAGTGTGAGTATCTGTGGTTGATAGCTGTCAGAATTACCTAGCAGCACAATTTCATTTGAGAAATTACTTAATATCAGCTCTTTTATACTGTTGTTCCAAGTCTATATCCTTGTTAATGAAAAGAGAAAAACTTCTTGGTAATGTCAGTACTTTAGTTTGTTTATTACTTGCTTGCATTTTTTTCTGAAATTTGTGAAGCTATATGCACTAAATTCTGCTTGTAGAAATGTATTTTCAGCAAATGATCTAAAAGAAAATTTTGAAGGAAAGAATGCCATTTCTTTGCCTGATGAGCTGGGACAATACTGCATACATATAATTCTATGTACTGCACACCATTTAACATAATACTTGGTTCAGTATCCAATTTTTTTTTTGCATGGAAAGAAAATAGTACGCTAAAAGAAGTCTGTCCTATTTTGTTCATTAAGGTACTGAAATTTTAAATACATTGAGGGAGATTTCTTGTAAACTAATGTTTGTTGCCTTATTTCTCATAGTTGCTCATATGTAGGACAAATACCTGACAGATAGACATCTACTCTATCATTTTTTCCAGAATGCTCCTCAAACTTCTTAAACAATGATCGCTACTGAAAATATTCTATGAAAGTATACACTGGGGAAGATATTTAAAATTAAAGTAGGCAGCTCTATGGCTAGATGCAGGTCTCTGTTAATTTCTGTTCTCTTAGTAAAGATTAATAAATCCTAAATATATTTGCAAAATCTAGGATTTATTTCTGTTTGCCAAGTCAGCAAAAGAAAGTTCCCATGTTGACGCAGGGCAAATGAGAACATTTTGTAGTGAAGTGACAATTTCTTCCTGTAGTGCATTTAGAAATGATAGCTGTGATGATTAAAAACATAAGTCAAGGCTTTGTTCAGGTCCTCAGATGATATTCTGGTATAAGAATAGGAGTTACAGTGATGTAAGGACTCCTAGAAGATCTAGAACTAGCTAAAATTAGAAAAACTAATTAATTATATGTTGGGCTCCTTTTTCAGTAATGGGGGCTATTCAGGTGTTTTGTATGTGTTTTTTATAGTGGTTTTGATCTTGTTTCTTGTCATATTAATGCCACTTCATAGTAGGCAAACATTAATTCAATGTATTCAAACATTAATTAGTGCATAATTTACAGTAGGAAAAGCAAAGCCTTGGGTAGTCAATAAATTTTAACAGAGGATTTTATCTAGAGCCGTTTGTGGGATTTCCTCTTTATGTGGTATACTTTTACTCAGCTGATGCTATATTAAAAGTGTCCATAAAGAATTATTCTGGTGTCCTTAAAAGTCTGACCTAAGGTGTGTGAGGCAGTGCACAGAAGCTTCAAAGAGACAGTTTATACCCAATTCAGAAGGGACTTACCATTGTTCAGTTTCAGGTGGATGTCACACACCTCAGTGATTTTATGGTCCCCAAAGATACCATGTTGCCTAGTACATGAAAAAAAAATCTTTAGGATAATGTTTCTGTCCCAAATTTTTAGGAAGGACCTGGAATTTTCCCTGTCTTCCCTTCTTAAAGCATGATTCTACAACTAACCCACCAGTCATGCTGTCAATGCTTTTGCAGGAAAGAGGGCCCCAGGTGTCACTGTTGTATCTATCAACATGAGTGGGAAATGCTCACCGTTTCCTGTCTTTGTGACAGGTTACACAACCTGATACAACCTGGGGCCCTGGTGGGCATCTTAGAATGGACCAGCCCTGTGTCCTGGCAGCAGAGACAGCCAGGAGCCTCCTGGGCTGTACATGCAGGGGCACAGCCAGCAGATTAAGGGAAGGGATTATCCATCTCTACTCAGCACTTGTTAGACTGCATCTAGATACTGCATTGAGTTTTGGGCCACCCAGTGCAAGAAGACATGGATAAACTGGAGTGAGCTTAGTGGGGGTCCATGAAGCTGGTTGGGGGCTGGAGCATTTGTCCTGTGAGAAGAGGAGGGAGCTGGGTTATGTTCAACCTGGAGAAGAGATGGCTTCAAGGGAACCCCACAGCCATCCATCAGTACCTAGAGAGATGTTAACTGGAAGACAAGACTCAGGTGCTTCACAGCAGTGCATGGTGGGAGGACAGGAAATACCTGACATAAGTTGCAACATAAGGTGTTCAGACTGGATATAAGGAAAGCCTGTTCCTGTGTGAACCACCAGGCAGTGGAGCAGGTTGCCCAGAGAGTCCATCCTTGGAGGTCTTCAAGACCTAACTGAATAAAGCCTTGACCAATGTGGTGTGACTTCAGGCCTGACCCTGCTTTGTGCAAGCGGTTGAACTAGAGATTTCCTGAGGTCCCTTCCAGCCTGTGTCCTCTGAGATGGAGGTAAAGATGCACGCAATCCTTACCTGGACTTAAGCACCTTCTTCATCCTTTCCAGGACTAAAATTGTATCAGTTGCTTATTTTAAAACACAATCAGAACATGAGCCAGCAGTGTGCGCTGGCAGCTCAGAAGGCCAACCGTATCCTGGGCTGTATCCGGAGAGTTGTGGCCAGCAGGTCGAGGGAGGTGATTCTGCCCCTCTACTCTGCTCTGGTGAGACCCCACCTGGAGTACTGCGTCCAGGTGTGGAACCCTCAATATCAGAAGGATATTGACCACTTGGAGCGAGTCCAGAGGAGGGCCACGAAGATGATCAGAGAGCTGGAGCACCTCTCCTGTGACAAAAGGCTGCGAGAATTGGGCTTGTTCAGCCTGGAGAAGAGGAGGCTCCAAGGAGACCTCATTGCAGCTTTCCAGTATCTGAAGGGGGCCTACAAGGGTACTGGGAGAGGACTTTTTACAAGGGCCTGTAGTGATAGGACAAGGGGTAATGGGGATAAATTGAAATCAGGGAGGTTTAGATTAGATGTCAGGAAGAAATTCTTCACAGAGAGGGTGGTGAGGCACTGGAACAGGTTGCCCAGAGATGTTGTGGATGCCCCATCCCTGGCTGTCTGCAAGGCCAGGCTGGATGTGGCTTTGAGCAACCTGGTCTAGTGCAAGGTGTCCCTGCCCATGGCAGGGGGGTTGGAACTAGATGATTTTTAAAGGTCCCTTCCAACCCTAACCCTTCTATGATTCTATGATTCTATGATTCTATGTTGATGGTGCCATTTTATGTCACCTTCTGTTGTTAAGACATTTGCCTAAGTGGTGAGAGACCTTCTTTCAGGTCAGTTGTCCTCTCAGGCTGAGGAGGTTCAAAGTCACATCCCCATCTTCCCAAGAGACTACTCATAACCTCCAGGTCACAGTCTGCATGTACCATGCACACAGAAAATCCACATACACTGAGGGCAAGAGCCCTGTCCTTGAAAGATGGGGATATGTTTGCATTTTCTCTGCTGCAGAAGCCTCCAAATTTTTTTTCCTGCTGATACCTCCAACTGTGAAGCAATACGAGTCTTTTATCCCTCAAACTGCAGTTTTTGGATTAAAATGGGTATGGCTTTTTTGTTTTGGCAAGTTTTCTTCCACTACTGTGTGTTAGACTTGCTGTAAACACTTGCCAGATCACACCTTTGATAGGAGCATGAATGCTGTTTTATGGAAGCCCTGCTCCTCTCTTGCAACTTTCATTCCAACTACAAATTTTATATCCTGAATTATTTATGGTGACCAATAATGACTAATGGTCACGCTACATTTAAGTATTGCTGCTTTTGATCAGGAAGGACCCTCTCCTAGAAAATATGCAACGTTCTTAATGTCTTCAGCGAAGGTCATCTCCACTCTCAGAGAAGTCACTGAAAGGCAGCTAGCGGTTTATCTGAGGTTTCAGTTGTCAAACACTGCTCATGGCTTCAGCCCCTGAGAAATCCATGGTGCTGTTTGCTTTCCTTGGGGAACAGAATGTCATAATTTACTGAGAAGAAGTACAAGGTGGAAATAGTTTCATTAGAGGGTGTTACATTTTATAGTTCCTTCATCAAATATGTCAGATTAATAGGAAGAAAGTGTTTTAAATGGCTGACTTTAATTAGAAGAATGGAGAAGTCTTCCAACAACAATAAGCCAGTTTTGGTGACCAAGTGTTTAAGTAATTTATAAGTTATTCCATTTATTCTTAATTATGTTCTCATTTATTGAAGTTTAATCTATTTGGAAAAATACCAGTCCTTAATGGTATGCTTCATGGAGCACAAATTATGTTTCAGAATATTAAAAATAATTCTTTATTTTCTAGTCTATTTCTTTTGCTATTACCTTCTGTAATGCTTCTCATCTGGTCACAAAGTGTCATATTGCTCCTAGATTTACCATTTGGTAAGTATCTGTATCTGTTACAAAGGCTTCTTTTTACAGTCTCTGTATCACTGCGAAGCTGAGACCTTGATCAGCAGTAAAGATACAGAGATGCTGATTAATTCTTTTGTCATCTCAAGGGCTGATTACTGTTATTCACTCTTTTAGGGACTTTCAGCCCATGCTGTTAGGAAATTACAACTGACACATTATTCTGCCATTAGGATTCTCTTCAAAATGAGATTATTTGAATGCATTACACCAATTATTAAATTAAAAATAAGAATAATTACTTCTAAGCAGAAAAAAAATCATTAATTATCACATGTGTTTTGGAGATCTTAGAGCCTAGTGTGAGCCTATCATGTGAGTAATCATTTTGCTGTTCTGAGCATCCCATTTACTGAGCTGTCCTGATGAAGTCTATTAAGATTTGTACATCACCAAGGGAGTAAATTATCTATTGATATCCTCTAAGCTGAATCTGTGTTGGTTTTCAGTCAATGTGGAAATACTTTGTATTTACTTGAACATGTGAATGACAGGTTTTCCTATTCCTGTTTTTAATTTGTGAGCGTATAATTATGGGCTTGGATGAGTCTTCCTGAAAGCTAATTAAATGTAGGTATTGAAATTCACCAAATGACTGTCCAGAATCAGTGACAGTTTTGAATACTGAAATTTCATAGAAGACATAAAAAGTGTGATTTTTACAATTTTTCTCCAGCTATTTTAATTTTTGACAGAAAAAGGAGAAATAATTCTCATCCTTTTTCTTCTTCTGAGCAAATGTCTTTTTGACTGTTACATAGGTGAGAAAATCCTGGGGTTTTTAGCTGTCCTAAGCAGAATAATCAGAGTGGTTTTAGCAACATGGGTAATACTGCTAACCTGTTTATGTATGCCCGTCAGCAGTGTCTAATTAGCAACCTTATGTTAGTGAAGTCTTTTTCTCTCCAAGAGGTAGCCTGAACCTCTAAAAAGTCATTTTAAAAGGTCAGTTTCAAAGGAAAAGAAGCTTATGCTTTATATAATAATGACTACATGAAAGCTTTCCATTCTAACAGATTCTTGCATAGCTATTTTCTTGTCACTTAGAAAATAAAGGTCTACAGCAACACACAGACTTTGGAAAAGCTCAAAAAATCCAGTGGATCCACTGATCAAACATAATTCTGACAACTTAGCTGTATATCATTTCCCTTCAATATACTGTGCCTAAAGAAAGCATCTTCCAATGTCTTCTATTGTTATTTGAAACATATTACATCACAGTCGTGAACAAAGAGAATATACAGGCATACAAGCTCCAAAACTTCGGAGCTGAGACCTGGTTTATGCTGAATAACTTTTATCTAGCCTCTTTTTCACCTGCCCAAATAGCATGGGATGAGGCACCAACAGAAAATGGTGGCTGTTTATCAAGTCTGTTGCCTGTTGAAGAAAAATGCATTATTTGCACTGAAATAGAGAAGTGAAGTGTAGGAGCTGGGTATGTCTTTGAGAGGGAGAAAGGACGCAGGCTCAGGGCCAGAACTCAGAAGATGAGGTCTGGCCTTAGAGACTTCTCCTTCAACTTTAATCTCTGAGACAAGGTAAAGGATTTTCCGCTTGTGATGTTAAAGTAGCCAAGAAGGACCCTAGAATATTTCCCTTTTGTAACCTGGTTTCCAGCCTTGTAATTAAGAGGTTGAAATGTGTTGTTAAAACAAACACGTTGCATTTTGTAAAGCACTGTAGGAGTCTCTGTTAGGCTGATAGATGAGACATACTCTCTCTTCAGGGGGAACTAATATAAGTAAAGCAGAATGTATGAGCATTTTCATCTGCATAGATGTATATAATCACCTTGTGAGCTGCAAGGAGCTCGGAGCCTGGATGTGTTCCCTTGCTGAGCACCATGGCATGTGAGGCTGGGTTAGCTGAGCCTCACTGCAGAGAAGAGCAGAGCCAGCCCCTGCTGCTGCTTGTCCTGGGAGAAGCTGGTAACAGAGAGACAAACCCTGAACCTGGGCAGTGAGGAAGACTAAATAACTTACTTCAAACCAGATAAACCTCCAAACACAATACAATTATTTTCTTCTCTTTTATCTGACTTAGTTAAAATTTACTGAAGAAAGTAAAAAGGCTTCTTGGGGGGGCCTTCGACGGGGTGGTTGGTGCTTCGATTCTTACCTGCATTTATATTTTTGGACTCTAAATTCTTTAGGGCAGATATCATATTAATTTACATTTAGCTGAGTGTTGTGTGCTTTTCCTGGAGTTTAATTATGGTATTTGCAAGAAGTCATCTCTTCACTAGGGAAACCTCCTATTTTTCAGCCACATTAATGTGGAGATAGGCCTATATAAAAGCTGTGGGATTTGAGCTGAGGTGAATGTCAAATTTATTATCATAGATTTATAATATGAATTATTTTGGGAAGTTAGTGCCTTTTGATGTGTTTGCTTTATTGTTTTCTAATTTAACAGCTTTCCTGAAACTATCAGAGTTGAAATAAACAAGTTTCCATGTCCCAGAATCTTTAAAAAAAGTCTTTTTTTTCATTCTAACAACTGTTTAGAAGGACAGGATTAAAAAAGGAAAATGTTTCTACATTATGAAGCTATTTTGCTTCACATTATAAACTTGGAAAGCAACATACTCAAGTCCTCAGTAAACCTAACATAGTTCAAAACATTTATGTTACCGGCATCTGTTCATGTTCCATCAGATTTTTGAAAAAAGTTTATCTTATACCAAATATCTGACATAGTTCTATTTATTATAAAATATTTGTGTTCTTCCTATATTCTATAAATGCAATCTAAGAAAAGGTAACTTTTAGGTCAAGTACTGGGGTAATGTGAGAAAGTTTTAGGGTTTTTTTCCCCACATGAAAAGTTTAGATACTAAAAGAGTATGATCCATTCAAAGTTATCACAAATTGCTGTAGAGATATGTACAGGATAATCATTGTAAAACTAGCTGAAACTTGTCTCCTTAGACATTTTGAAGGTCTGCTCACATAAACTCATCTTTGAGACCATGTTTCTCACTACTGGCTGACTTGCTAAGCTTCTTAATTCTCTGATTCAGTTTTTGAGAGGGCAATGTGTGTTTCCAGTGACAAAAGCTGCAGGCTTGACTCCCGCTGACAGTAGCCGTGTATCAGTACATGCCATTGTCGCTCTTCACATAAGTAAATGAGGCAGCTGAAGCAAAAGCAGAGGATTGTGGCCACCAACTTTAGCCTGTCCATCTTTTTACTGTTTAGTTTTGATAGAGCTTCTTCTATATTGCAGTTTATAGCATTGAATTAAGGAGATAGGACTTTGCTCTGATATGCTGAATCTCAACGCTCTGATATGCTGAATCTCAACACTCCGAATGCTGGAAAAAATAGGTAGGGAATTATAATGACAAAAGAGGTATGCTTGCAGCTGCATAACTAAAATAAAATTCCTCTTCAGCTTACACAGCATCAGTGGTGCTGAGAAATCAGTTTTGTACTGATAAAGGTGATGCTTCCCAAGGGGGAAAAGAATTAGTGTAGTAAGTAATGTGTAGCTGCCCCTTTTTATGGAGATCCCAGTTTGGGAGGGCTGGCTCCCCATGCTGAGGGAGCAAGTGTGGCCTGAATTTTACCTTGCCGCAGTTCTTTGCCTCACTAAGAGGTGGTTCTTCAGTCCTCTGAATGTAGAATAATTTTTCTGTAGTCATTGGTGCCTTTGTAGATCTGATAGGAGTCTGTTATGTTTCACTCAATATTGAGATTAAATTAGAATATATTCAGACATTTAGAAAGGTACAGTGTGCAGCAGTGAGCTTCTTAAACAGCATCTCTTTCAGCCTATGACTGTTAGACAATATCCAGCTATTAGTTCTAATACATGAGACCACATTTTATTCTAAAATCATACTTCGTAATCCTTGTCAGAAAGCAAGTCACCTCTTAGGGACCAGCAAAAGCAAACTGAATCCCCCTTTCTTGCAGTGCACTAGAGTCAGAACAGCGTTCTTTGGCAAAGGGATCTCATGCTTTCCAGTTCACTTGTGCAATCCCAAGCACAAGTACAGGCTGGATGGAGAGTGGACAGAAAGCAGCCCTGAGGAGAAGGACTTGGGGGTACTGGTGGATGAAAAGCTGAACATGAGCCAGCAGCGTGCGCTGGCAGCCCAGAAAGCCAACCGTATTCTGGGCTGCATCAGAAGTGTGGTCAGCAGGTCGAGGGAGGGGATTCAGTCCCTATACTGTACTCTTGTGAGACCCCACCTGTAGTTCTGCGTCCAGCTGTGGAACCCACAAGATAGGAAGGATATTGAACACTTGGAGCGAGTCCAGAGGAGGCCACGGAGGTGATCAGAGGGCTGGAACACCTCTCCTATGATGAAAGGCTGCAAGAATTGGGCTTGTTCAGCCTGGAGAAGAGAAAGCTCTGGGGACACCTTATTGCAGCCTTCCAGTACCTGAAAGGGGCCTACAAGTAAGCTGAGAGGGGACTTTTTACAAGGGCCTGTAGTGACAGGACAAGGGGTAATGGGTTTAAATTGAAAGCAGGGAGGTTCAGATTAGATATCAGGAAGAAATTCTTCACAGAGAGGGTGGTGAGGCACTGGAACAGGTTGCCCAGAGAAGCTGTGGATGCCCCATCCCTGGCTGTCTTCAAGGCCCGGCTGGATGTGGCTTTGAGGCAACCGGGCTAGGGGGAGGGCTGCCCATGGCAGCGGGGTTAGAACTAGATGAACTTTAAGGTCCCTTCCAACCCCAAACCATTCTGTGATTCTACGACTTGAAGCTGTTGAATTTCAGGGTATGCTGCTTTTGCATGTATATTAAGGGTACAACAGGAAAGGAGCAGTTCCTGTTTCTGTGGTTGGATGGTTATATTATTTACTTAGTCTTGGATTTGGGCTAACAGGGCTGTTCTCATATTAATCTGTATTTTACAGTATTATATCTTCATTGATATAAAGGCACCATTTTTATAGTAAATATAATTAAAGTTACTGTATTTCTCTAATGCTCTCCAAATATTCCTATATCAAGTACATACAGCTTTGAAATATCTTCAAAGTTACTTATACGTAACAGAATTATCACTTCATTGCTACAGAAGTATGAAATATAAGCTAAAAAAATGCTTGAAAACTTTTTAGTGTTTTCTAATACATTAAAAAAATCATTCGGATCTCAGTGTCTTTGAAGTAATACTTTTTTTGCATCCCTCATTTCTGTCATTTGTTATACACCAGGGTCTATAGCTGACCCATGGCAACTTGAGGGCTATGAATGTCATTGGGCACTATAGACAAGGCAGTGGGGTTATGAAGCTTGGAACTTTTAATGGAGGCTTATTTTTTTGAAAATGAATACGGTTTTGATTATGAGCTATTAAATGAAAATGAATATAAAATGTTCCTATTCCCTGCAGCAATACTTTAGAGAGAAAAAACAATTCTACAAGGGGATAGTTACTCTCATCATTGCACAAGAAACTTCTCTTCAAGAATTACTTTGCTGTATTCTGAAGTTTGATAAATATATGCTGATTTCAGATAACCCTTCAATTCCCTGAGACTGATCCTTTCAAAACCTTTTGAAACTGATGAGTTCTCTAAAAAGAACATAACGTCACTGGACTGCTGTACTGACTATTTGACCACAAGCCAATGCCATTACTTCTGCCTAGATATTTACAGGTAACTTACTCTCTTCCCCTAGTCTTAGTGCTTTTATTTAAAATTATTCCTGAAGAAGCATACTGGCACTTTAGGTCTCACATATTCAGCATTTGACTGATGATGTGGTATTCCACTTCACGTTTCCACCATGAAAGAAACTCAATGCATTTACATAGTGCAACATGATGATCTCCCCTTCAGTGATCTGCAGATGCACATGTAGCTTCTTGGCAGACGCTACTGACCACTAGGTTGTGCAAGTCATATCAGAAAGCCAGAGGTCAAGATACTGAGCTGCTATTCCCAATAGTTCTGTTTCTTAGTAGAACATCTTGCTCAAAGAAATTAAGCACCATTACCTCTGTCCTTTTCATGAGCCAACAGAGTATTGTCTCATGCAGCAAAGAAGAAGGAGTTTTGGAGGTCAGAGAATGCAGAAACCAGCAAGACCAGGTCTTATTCTTCAAGGTGTTACACAAACCTGAAGCAAATGACAGATGCTGTCCCACATAAGAAATAAACCATACGATCATGAGATGCACAGATAAACATGGAAAACCATCTTCTTTCTCTTAGTAGTTTAATTAATCTGCAACTTCAGAACTGTGGACCAGCCATAAGAAAATTCACAAGCAATAGAGTGATTAAGGTTTATGTAATTTATAGAGGTTATGGGGCCATGAATTCTTTGGATATGGAACACATTTATATGAATATAGTTAGCAAAATTGTCTAACCAGTGTTTGCAAGGTTAAAAAGAAGCAAGCCAATAAATACTAAAAAGCCATAGTACTCTGGTAATCATTACATTGTCATCAACACATTGATAAACAGCAGCTGACCACAAATTCAGTTTGTCTTACTTTGATATGAAATTGCTATTTATCTGGTTTGTTAGTGTGTGTTCGCTAGGGGAAAAAAAAGTTTTGACGTTCCTTATCTTAGGACCACAAGGGGTGTCACAGACAATTTTTTTTTTTTTCATTTCTTTACACTTAAACAGGTTAATACTTTGTGCTTGAGATGTGATGTTCTGTAAGGCTCCATTCCTTCACTGCAAGGCAAGCAGAAGTGCAGGTTTCCCATGAAGTCTAACAAAATGAATAGGCATATTGCCTTCACAGAATGATTTGCAAAAGGAATGCTTAATGTTTACCATAAATCCCTTTTGGCTATCTTTATATTTTTCTACGATATCATCCTTCTCCTGTGTACTGACAAGCAAGGAGAAAAAGTATGCATTTGAAAAAACAAGCTGAGTGGAATTAGGAGGAGTAAATAGTGTGCTCACTGGGAAGTAATTAAAAGCCATGAAGTAGGAAGAAGGCTGGAGGTGTCTAAAAGGCATTATAATTAAAACCTAATGCATGTTAACTGTGAGTGAAGCACTGAATTCATTGACATGAATGACAAAACTCCCACTGAATTCAATAGGGACAGGATTTTACGCTGCAAGTGTTCAACAAGAAGGCCAGTTCAGCTTCAGAGAGATTGATTGGAGGTTTGAGGATAAAAAGAAACCTTGCTGAAAATGGGAACTGGTGATTTATATAGAAAATGATATGCACAGTTGTGAAATACCCACAAGAGAAATGAAATGAGAAAATGAAAACCAAATTAGTTAATCCTTGAGAAAGGGGAAGAAGAAATTATTTTTTAAGTATGATTAGGGGAAAAAAACAAAGACCATTACAAAGGAGGCACAATCAAGACAAATCCTGAACATGGAACAATTTTATCCCTACTAATAACTAGAGAGGAAGTGATGAAGCAGTTAAAAAGCAGTGATAACTTTGTAGAGCATAGCTATTGATAAAAAGCAGATTGGGAATACTTGGAAAATCTGAATCGGTTCAGATAGCACATAGTCTATTTAACTATGAAACAGAAATGAACTAATAATGAAAAAGAAAAAGAATTTGCCATTCAGTATATCTAATCTCCAGAGCCCAGTTAAGTAATGGAACCATTCTTCAGAAACAGTCAACCCAGCTCCAGTGGTTTCAACACCATGTTGTCAAAAATTGACAACATAATGTAAATTTGCCTAGATGTGTTTTAATGGATTTTCATAAAACTCCAGAAATTTAAAATCATATTGGATATCTCCACTATTCTATAACAAATATACCACCAAAAGTCATTACTTGTACAGGGAGTCTAGCAAGCTAACAAACTTTGAACGGGAAGCTTGGTGTTTGACAAAATGAATGAAATTTCATACTGAATACACTGCACGTGAGTAGCAAAAAAACATGGAGAAGAGTAGGTGCAGAAGATTACATAAATACTTGGAGTTCAACTGTTGCAAGAAGGGAATTCTGTTAATTTGGCCAGTATATCCAAACATCTGACATCAACAGTCAGCAAGCAATGGACAGAAAGGAATTATTAGTGGCATATCAGAGTGATATTAGTCATGTCTGGAGAACACTTACAAAGTCACTCCGTACCAGACCCACAAATCTTCCCAGCAGAATATTCTTAACATTGAGTACTAATTCATAAAAAATTATGAGGTGGAATTGTGAACATGCAACTGGCAGAAGGGATATGAGAAGCCCTGAAAAAAATTGTGGAAATCAAGTATTTTTAACAATACTGGCAAGCAGACAATCTAAAACACTATGCAACCTTTCATTATTTGATCCTGCAAGTCAGCAAAAAAAAAAATATGCACTTAATTACTTACTTAATTTCTCTCTGCGAGAGAAAAAAGGGCACAGAGCCAACTGAGCGTGTCTGGGGGCCCTGGGTTCTTGAACAGTTACTCCAGAGCACCACTCCTAGTTGGAGCTTTCAGCTCTAACTAGACTTTAGCATAACCAGAGAAAGGGTGGAGGATGGAGCTTCTGAAGCATCATGAGCTCTGTCTCCTCATCTTTTTCTCAGCCAGGTTACCTAAGCGTTAGTGGGTCTTATGCAGACCATCCCAGACATTGCTATACTTTAAATACAACTATACCTTCCATTAATGGGCTGGTTACCCTAGTGCGGTGAGCAAAGACACTTCCAACTGCTCTCATCTGTAGACGTTGTCATGACGTATCCCCATGAGACACTCCTGCAACTTCTGCACTGCAATGGAAGGGCTTAGTAAGGAAATATTCCCCTGAGACACGAGTCCTAGACCCTCCCCAGACAACGCAGTTTGTTCCTACAGTCACACAAACACTCCCTGGAGACCAGACGCATATTCTCAGACATTCTGCAAGGAGCTCTGTTTTTCTCTCTTCTCCACATGCACACGCAGGATACAAAATGCAAATAAGGTAGTCTTAAACTTCCAAAAAGCGCACATTACTTAATTATTCTTGACTGCAGTTCCACAAAGATGTAACAAAAAGACAACCCAACCAGCAACTGTCCTATTTACTTTGTCCTACATCTTGTACCCACCGATTCATATTTAAAATTTCCAGTCATTTTTAGCACGGTGCAGCTATATATATGCACCAGGTCAGGTCATTCTAGACATACAGTTGACACTTATCTGCAAATTTTGGAAGGAAAAGGTCTCTGCAATCACTATGAAGAGCTGAGAAAATGTTGTCAAGACAAATTATGAAGAAGAAAATCACCTTAATAATTACGTACTTCCACTACTACTGGAGAAGTCATGAGATTCTTTTTAAGTGAGGAGTCCCTTGTTCTTCTACAGAAGTGATATTCAAAATTAAGACTAGAATCCCACTTATTTCTCGTTTTCCTCATGAGTTGCATCACATAGAGTGTGTAACATACTGCACCATTTTCAGAGCTGTGAAAAGCAGACATAAATCATTCCTGTTTCACAAGTCACCTTTAAGAAAGTATTTAAGGTTTTTTTACCCTACAATGACTACATAATTGAAAAGTAAGTACTAAAAATGTTTAAACATGAGATTCAGTGGTTTAAATGAATACTGCCACTGTTAAAATAGATTCTTTGAGAGAATTAACTAATCATTAATAACTTGAATTGACAAAGGCAGCACTAATCAAGTTCTGGCTTCATAATAATTCTTATAAAAATAGGTGGAAGGGGAGAGCAAGCTAATGAAGTGAGAATAATTTCTGCAAAAATAGTAATGAATCTACAGCACATTAACTCATTACAGAATTGTACTTTTAGTTCAATATTTCCTTTCCAGGTCAAGAAAAACACAGGCCACTTTGAACAGGCTAAGCAGGAAAAGATAATGCTTTTTATTACTGGCAGCAACCACTTCATGTGAGAAATACCAGAAAAAGAGATCAGATTTATGTTAGAAAAGGGGATCAAGCATCTGAAAGATGCTGACCCGGAAAAATGATCCAGCTACAGAAATTAATGTACAAGCTATGTTGAATACAGTTTCTTTGAAAAACAATAATGTTAATTTGAGTGCCCCGCTTGTGGGACTGTCATGCCACCCTAACATAAAGATTAACCTGAAAAAAACGTATTTCTGTCCAGGAAAAGTATGGCACTTGAATCTGACCCTCAAAGTTGACAAAAGTGTCTAAGGACTCCAGCGGGGAAAGAATCAACCTCCATATACAGAATTTGATGCGTTGAAAGGTGTGTGCACTATAAAGCTCATGCACATTAGGCCTTTGGCTTCAGAGAGGGATCAGAACCACTGTGCGTGCATAAACTGCATGGATGGAACAGGCCCTGAAGACCTTCCAGAGCTGTCAGACTTATAATGCATGCCTCTACAACACCGCACACATGTTCAGAGACTCCAAATAAGATCGTTTCTATGTCTAGAGTCCCAGATGAGACTACTATGAAATGCAGATGTGCAGCAGCTGGAGCAGGGGCATCTGGGCTAAGGCTATCGGGTGTCTCTAAATCCCAGACGCATTTACAATGTATTCAAAATGTGCCAAGATTTCTGGAGAATACAGCCAAGAAAATCCAGACATATGTATGCCCTAACCCTCCACGAGAACACATCTGAACAACTTTCCCAAACATCCACAACTTCTCCTGTTTTTTTCTGAGGTGATAATGGGTAAAATACTGTTACCTATGTACTACACATGCACACACTGAGAGTTGAAATTACTTCATGAACCTCCTAGCCAGCCTTCGTTTAAAGTGTTGACCTAAAAACTTCATTTAGCCTCTGCAGCTGCTTCAATAAGTGGGAGTCTCTGGCTGGCTCTGAGCTCCGGTAAGGTGAGGAAGCAAGCAAAAGGAGTTTGTAAGAGCTTCTTTTCTTTTTTGAAGTCTTTACTTTTCTGTAAGGGTAGCTGCATTTACATTCCTTGAAATAAATCTTATTTGACACAGTTATTCTGTCTGACCCTCTGCAAGGCAGTCTTTTTTTTTTTTTTTTTGCCAAGAATAAAAGCTGTGATCATTATAAAATTGTGAGAAAAATTAATGTCATATAAAAGGAATGTGTATTTTATACACACACACAAACACTGCACACACACGTAGTATGAGACCTGATCCTCTGATCATGCAAATGAGTCAACAAGTTAGCTGCACTTGCTGAGGATGCATTCTAACACTACTGCTAGGTATTTTTTGGATGTGGGGCTGAAAGAAAGCACCAACACAAGTTAATCAGAACTTGCTATATTTTCTTCTCAGTGTCATGTCTGATAATTCAGTTTATGTGAGTCTACAGCTAATTTAAAAGATCACTATAATGCCAGTTTTGCTAATGGTTTTCCTTTTAGACTTCAACAGATCAGGATGTTTCATATCAGTTTTCTATATGTAATTCTGCCTTGCACAATGCTAATTTTAATCTGAAGATATTTTCTCTTTTGTATTTTTAAAAAAACCCTGTTTTTCTCTTCTATACAAATCATCCCTTCCTCTGATGTTATCATATATTTAGATTTTCTTGCTAAAATACCAGGCCCCTCTACTTTCACTGTTTTTCTTTTTCTCACTAAATTCCTCTTTAATTTGACTATGTATTACCTTCTGTTACAGCATTTCTCTGCACAGAATATGGAATAAACATTTTTAAAAAGCCATAATTTCCAAGTGTCTTCTGAAACAAGGTATGTCTACATACGCAGTCCTACTTTAGACTGAAAATATTTCAAAATCTTGGATTTCTACTCAGTATGTTACAACACGTATCAAAATCTCTGGCTGCATTTGGCATTGCATATTTGACTTAATTATGTACAAACATCACTCCTTGTTTGAAGATTTTCCAGTCAGACAGTTCTGGCTGCTTTATGCATTTCCTCTGTATTATTTCAAGTACTATATAAGCCTTCCCAAGGAAAGCTCTCTGTTGCAGTATGGCTTGTCTTAATTCCTAAGCATCTCCCTTTTACCCAGCCTGTGTTTGTACACCAGCAGAAGGGCTGAGCTTCCTAAGGAATCATTTTTGCAACTGCCAGCTCACAGAAATTTGCTGCACAGCCTCATGTGATCAGTGAGAAGGAACTGCACGCCACGGTGGCCACGGGATGCCACCTTAGACATTTTGCTCTGCCTCCATCACCCGAGGCCCCTGATGCTGCCTCAGGACCAGGCTGTTGAGTGGGTATGCCACAGCACGTGCCCAAGCAACATGCCAAGCACCCTAATGGCTGGGTGGGCTTTTCCCTAGCTGCCTTCAGGAACAAACATCAATCAGCTAGCAAAGACCATACCTTAAAAAAAATAAATTTGGAAGGAATTGGTAGTTGAAATGTTTTCCTCTCTTAACTGGTGCACTGGTTCTAGACATTGCCAAACAAAGAGAGTTCAGGGTAAATATTTGTCTCCCACTCTGTCCCTCTATGAAAAATTAACATACACAGGATCACTCAGATGAAGAATGAGCAGCAGCATGAAAGGGGCTAACAATGAAAGAACAGCATGAAGAGACAAAAAATTCATTAATGATTAAAAAAAGAGGGATGGCTTTATACACTGACATACAGCTTTTATTTAAACAGGCTATTGCATCCTGCCCCCACTATATACAGCCACACGAGGTTGACACTAGAATAAATCTCAACTCTATAAAAATTTACTGACAATACAGACTGTCAGAGAAGAGCTTGTTTACCCTCATCCTCCAGCTCTTCCCTTCCTGCAAAATTCAGCAGTTTAGTGCTGCATAAATCTGCCTAACATTTTCCGAGACTTCCCCATCCTGCTAACTTTTTTGGATACGCAGAGACCACTGGCACTTCAAGGAAATCTGCACAATCCCTTCCTTGCTGGGATAAAGGACCCCCCCCAAGATGCTTAGAAAAGCAGAGGAGATGGGAAAAGCAGGGGGAAAATGATATGACATAGCTATACCATCTTGATTTTCCAAATTCTGGTCTGGTGGGAAAGGGGGGCAGGTCCATGGAGAAAGGGCAGCAGGGACTGCTTTAGGGGAGCAGCACTTCATCCCTGCTCGACTGCCACTGCAGCCACATGGCTGTGGCACGCAGGCACCAAGGGCATCCCAACAGTTTTCCAACTCCCACACCCAGAAGCTCTCATGCTGATTCAAGTATGGCCGCAACCAGTGCTCCTCTGGACTCCTGTTCACACTCAGGGGACAACTTTTTAGTCAAGCAAGTAACTCAGTACTCACCCCAAGCCTGAATGTTTCAGATTCCAGTCTAAACCACCCAAAGTCACCCTGCAGTTTGCTTTCCTCTTTCTGCTGGCATGAGGAACATCTTCTGTGATAAAGGCTAGTGAAGCCTAGGAAATATGGCTAACCCAAATACTGTGAATTTTTTATAAATTAACAGGCTGCACAAATGTGGCCAAGGATGCTTTAGGTTCAGTTAAACCTGTCTTAGGCCAGGACAGATTACTTGACTCTTACAGTCATGGAGAAAACCTTCCTCTCTGATTCTGTTGTTTGTTAAAAAGCTATCAACCGCCTTCTCCCCTTTGCTCCCCAACATGTAACACAATATCTTCAAATCTAGTTTAAAAATAAAGGTCAAGCCTTGTGAGTGCAAGAAAGAGTTGGAGCAGGTGTCTTTTTATGACAAAGGGAAGTCAGAAATGAGACGTTAGGTTAACCAAGCTGAACAGATCCAGTGGAAAACATGGTACATGCTGAACTAATGTTGACATGAGCCAAAGCAATCAATTCATCACAGCCTTGCTGGCACGTCCACCTCCACAATCCCTGGAGTCCTATCTATGTGGTCCTGTGACACCACAGAGTGGCAGACAGGAGATTGAACTGGGCAGTGAAGCAATAAGCAGGATGGACCAAGTCTATCTGATGCCCAGCACAAACTGGCAATATCAAAATAACTAACATGGCCTTGGGCACTGTCCACACTCTGCTCAACCCTCTCACTGAGGACAGATGAAAACAGCTCTCCCCAAGATGTCATCTGGCAGATGATCCAAAGTGAACAATGAGATGCATGGCAGGGGAAGACAAACATGAAGAGGCCCAAACTGTGACAGGCCTTCCACATGATGGTCGTGCTGAAGACATGAGACCCCGTTTGTGTGCAGTCCCCCTCAATGCCCTTGCCATCTCCCTAGGAAGGGATGGGAAGAAATCTCTACCCCTAGATGTCCCTTCCACGTGTCTCCCTAGAAAAGGATGTTCTAGGCCACACCAAAAATACCAGCGTGGTGTGTTTCCACACCACTGGCTTCATGGTTTGATCGCTGCTCTGACAGTTCTGACAGGGTGAAAAAGAGGCCGTAAAAAAAAAAAAACAGCACACCACATCAGTTACATTTTATCTCAAGAATCATTTGACAAAAGTTTGATGGAACAGTGTGAATCTTTCCTTGGTGCGGGACTAGGACATCCACCGAACTGGAAGGAGGCCAGAGGGCAAAAATCAGAAGGGCTGTAAAAGATGCAAGTGGAAATACCTTTGAGCAACAGACCTTTCACAGTCTATACCCATTCTTGTTCTCGGGTGTTTAAAGTATCTTCCCAGAAATTAAGGATATTGTCTTGCCCTCGATGTTAGACATTGTGTCCAGCAAACCTTTTAACACTTTGTGTTAAGAAAGAAACATTTCCAAACAATGAGAAATTAACCTGGGTTTTTTTGTAATTCTGTTTAGGAAGGCTCTGGCAATAAGAGCCATATCCACAAAACAAGCATTAAAAAGCACCCAAGCAAGCACTAATTTCTCCTCAGAAAATCAGAGTTTAGCTCCCTACTCAATTAACTCCTGCCTCCCACCCTGCTACATTACCCCCAAAATCCCACTGTTTGGCAGAAGAGATTTTGTCTGACAAGGAATGGTGCCAAGGCTGATGGAGTCAAAGACCTGAACAGGCCTCACGAGGTTTTTGCAAGAACCGGAGCAGTCCGATACCCCATGTCTGGAGCTGCCACAGTGTGTCACTGCTGGAAAACTAAACAGGCTTCAAATAAGGCACCAGAAGGACCTTCAGGCAAATGTTCTGCTTTTTAACCAAGTCTGTTCACTCCACAGAATTCAAGAAATTTTAAACACATTTTAGCATTTAATCAGTTAGGAAGGGACTTAGGTGATACGTTGAATAAGGACCAAAAAATAATACTTGACTGGGATGTGCTTTTTACAGCAAAGGACATGGTCCTTAGAATGAAGGAAAAGTAGCATAAAAATAAATGGTGGATAATCTAGTGAACAAAGTGCACATTTCAATCAGAAAGGTTACATAAATTTTAAGATTTTCATCAAATTTTGGAACAAGTTAAAAAGAGTATAACAGAAAGTTGCTATGAAAGTCAGAGATGTGTCCCTGAATGCCTTATTTTCTCCTTTTTTTTTTTCTTTTTCTCCTGGCAAAAGACCTGAACAATAGTGTTAAAGGGGAAGATTTCAAAGTCTGTAAGTGTTATTAGATGAGGAGCCACAACGTATCATATGGAAACCAGAACTGAAGAGGAAAAGAATTCTATCATTTAAGACCCTGGTCTTGCCAAAAGCAAATGTAGATGAATGCAGACTGACAAGGCCTGGAACAAAGAATCAAACTGAGAGACTATCAGCTAAAAGAAAGATTCTGCCACATAAAAAGAGATTGGAAGTTATTACAGAAAAATCCTTTAAAGCCTTTAGCCAAGTATCCAGTGGTAGTGAAGAAAGCAAACAAGAAGTTAGGTAGTATTGCTAAAGGAATACAAAGCAAAGCTGTTGATATTATCACTACAATAACACAGTAGCTAAACTTGCAGAGGGAATACAGCGTGAACTTTAAGTACACACACAACTCCCTTTTTTACAGTTTGAGCAAAAGAGCTATGAAATGCTAACAGCAAATGCAAGGTTTGAATCTAACTAGGAATCAGAGGCAGTATCTGAGGTCTTTACGCCCGTCAATCTGATCATTTAGATGAACGATTATTTGAATCATTATTAATAGTTCCGATTTAAATTTCGGACATGGACAACTTAGCATCATGATCAGAGTGGTAAAAAAGAAATCTGATATTGAGCATCCCCAAGGACTCTGCAAGAGGGTCATACCTGCTTGTGTAAGATAGACTGGCTACAAGTGAGATTTCCCTTCCACGAAATGGTATCTTTTGTAACAATTGCTGTCCTTGATAATTTTCTCCAGCATTTGCCAGCAAATCTTGGAAAATAAGGAAAATATGCTTTCCTTACCTTCAGTTACAATGTGATCTCCAGCCTTAATTAATAAGGGTAGCCAGCAAGTCACTGAAATTGCTGGATTTTATCCTAATGCCTTTGTTAAACTCCTTACAGGTCACTGAAGATCTAATTCGTAATTACTAGGTCTGCATATGCCTGCGATATATGTCTTTAAAATAATATTGATGACATAGGAGTTACACTATTGTCCAGTTTAGTATTGTTTAACATTAAAAGTGCTGCACTTCCCTGCAGATTAAGAAATCTTGTGCTCAATGTTCTTAGATCATGTTTATATAGGTTTCATACTTACTGTGTACAGCTATGTTTCTCCAACTTCATTTAGAAGGCAAAAAAAAAGAAAGAAAATCTTTCTAGGTGGTTTTGTGTTGTTTGTACTTTTGTGCAATAAACTTAAAATAATTGTATTCTTCTGGTAGAACTCAATTGTACCATTATATTAATCACAAGTGCAATCACTCATTATGTTAGTTGTTATTTTGAATTTGCCTATTACTGCTTCTTGTCAGAGACGCAAAGTTAAAAGAAATATCAATCCAAAATCACTCATTTAAAGAACAAATACATATTCATAAATAGCTACTGGCTTTGTTCAGGCATTCCTCCCCAACTACAATCTATCTCTGACATCAACAGTAGAAGAAAATCTCAGATAGTGGACTCCCCCACTGAAAATGAAGCTGCTTCACCAGATTCCAAGGATTCACACCAGGAAACTGTTAAAACACAGACCAGCTCATCTGGTTTATAAAACCCAGAAAAAAAGTTAGATTTCATTTTTGCTCTTAAATGTTTATAAACAGCATCAGGAAGTTAATTGAAACAAGAAGCAAAATTAACTCCAGGGACAAAGAAGCAGCACTATCCAATCAATGGAAAATTGTATAAGGAAGAAAATGCAAGACGACACTCATGTAGGAAATGCGTATGATGAAATTTTCAGTAGCTTTCATGTTCTTTTAAAATATTCTTCATTACTTTTTATATGACATGTTTCTCTGTTGCAGGTTGGTTGACAACATCATGTGACACAGCATTTTTGTTCACGACTTCCGTATTCGGAACTTGATATCAAATTTCCTCCACCTGTTCTTCCACTTGGTTAAGACCTAGAGTGATTTATACCTGCTGGGAACCCAGTCCTTTAAGTCATGCTTTCCCTCGCATGCGATACATGAGGTGATTGTTTCTACACTCCCTCAGAGCATCCTGGAGGCCCTTCTCAAGATCAGACCTGGCTGCCGTGCAGAGGAAGCCTGCGGTGTCCCATCATGCTGCTGACGCGACATGGACCAGTGCTGGGGGCTTGCCTGCCCAACCCACCAGCAGATGCTCGCTGCAGACAGGAGGGAGCCTTCAAGGCAGCACCACATGCCAGAAGGGGAAGAAGACCACCGTATGCTGCTAACGGCTGCTCTGGAGCCTGAGGCCATCCACCCAGGGAGGTACTCTGAAAAGCCAGGCTTTAGTTTTGCATAGATTGTAAACATGCTACATCTTCAAGTCTTAATTAAAACAAAGAGCATCACTGAGAAACAAGCATTAGGAGTTCCACCTTCTCCTTACAACACTGTGAGTTCTGTATGCCTGTCTTCCCTAAGTTCAGTGTGAACTGCTAGCGGCTGAGGAAGACTCTTGGAGGGCTCAGCATGACTGAAAAATATTCAGTTGACTGCCACTTTTCTGTACTGAAAGCTCTTTCTAAATTCATGAACTAATATGAACCCTGGGGCAGGTACCTTATTTTGTTGTGGTTTCATACAATTCCCAGGAAAATAGGGGTTGGTCTAGGACTGTGGCAGCATAGCACTGCTACAGCAACAAGACAGGAACAACACAAACGTCAGTCACAGCACTAAAATCCTGCAATACATCTGCCTGTGACTCAAGCAGGAAATCAGCAGATTTTCAAACAAAGCCTGGCATGAAAAAGCAATTTAAACTCCAAATCAGCTGAAGGAAAATGCTTTCTCTCAATATTTTTAAGGAAACAAAGCTGTAAGGCAGTGTCCAAATTGTTATTAAAAAATAGAAAATGTTTCTCCATTTTTTTATGTAGTGTTTCAAATGAAGGCAGCAGTCTGTTTTGCTGTGCACAGGAGAACTGCTTCCCTAGCCCCAGCTAAGTGAATAATGCCTTTCACACAATGGCAAGATAAAACAGTTCCTGCATACATTCTTAGTGCTACACAGAACAAAGCATTTAAGAACCCAAACAATTACCAACTGATAATTCTTGTTATCTTTTTCTTTAAGAACTGGGATGCATAATAACTTGGCCAAATGGTGGAATAGGTCACACATTCCTCCCCCCCCTGCATTTTTAAGAAGTTATAATGCACTGGCAGATGAGTAGCACATGAGTGTCATTGCCCCGCACAGGTTAAAAGTTGTATCTACTCATGTTCCTTCTTCTACAGGTATCTTTACTTCTCATACCTTTCCTAAAAAAATATTCTTTGTCAAGAAGATGTGTGTTTAATGCAAATCAAATCCTTAGTGGACAATAATATGTAAAATACCATGGAAAACAATGATAACAATTGAAAATATTCCCCACTTTCCACTGTTTTGTCAGCATACGCGCTGAGGTTACTCACTTGCAAAGACTGGCATTATTCAAAGAAGCTTACAAGTTAGAGAAAAAAAATCATAAGTTATGGCTTAATTAACTGCTAAACCTTATTCCTGAGGCCATCTGCACCCTGCTCAGAAGCAGCCATTGGCACCTTCCCTCATGACTAACAGCCATTAAAGGTCCTCTTCCCTTCAGCATCCCCCCCGCACAAAGCAAATACTTAATCTCATATAACAATGCCATCTAGTGGTAAAATACATCCATTACACATAGAATCTCCGTCACGTATTTTCTTACAGTACCATCGGATACACGCGGTGAGCGCAGGGCTGGCAGAAAACGCGTCCTCAAGCTGCCTGAACACACGCATCTCAGTCCGGCACCTGGACAAATTCATAATTCTTCATTTCATCTAAACATATCCTTAGCTTTAAGCACATGAATCGCTCCACATAGACCAAATGAGGTTGTACCCCTTCAAAGAATATTAATATATTGATGCCATAAGCCATCACCTAAGGAGCAAAGACACAGAACCACACTGGAAGTCATTGCAAAGCACAATACTACCTGTCACGAGTGTGTTGGCCACATATCTGGAATGACAGTACACCCGCAGCCCCTGGATGCCATGTAATAATAGAAGAAAAACAATTTTCTCCTGTCCTGAACAGAGTAAATAGGTTAAAAGTGCTTACTCCTCTCTATAAAGATAGAAATCATATTCAGGTGGTATCCTGAACCAACCTCCTTTGCATGACTCCACTTATCTGTCATATCTATGAAGAGTGAAAATTGAACAAACAGGCAAATTGTTACACCTGACTGCAAACCCTTTAAGAGAGTGTGTGAATGGTTTGAGCCCACAGAATAAAGGCTAGAGTGAGTCAGCAAGGCAGAAAGATGACAAATGGGATACAGCAACAACTTGTTCTACAAAACAATAAATACTGGTTACGCTGATGATGCAGAGCTAAAAAGCTATTTGACATGAAATAAAATTATTCAAACATAGAATCCTGTACTAATGAAATGGGACAATTTGCTCTACTTCAGTGGGCTTTGTGGGAACATTAGGACATTGTAAACAACATATTAACAGAGAGTGCTTATTTGTGAAGGGCAAATTAAGTCAATACTCAAGCCGTAGGAACAATTTAGCAAATACAGCAGTGCCACGTACAAGTCTTGCTTGTCATCAGCTTTGCCTCTTGAATTTTTCTCTCTCAAAAAGAACTAGCTTTGAGCAAAGCTGAAATACCCCTAATACTCAGGAAAAAGAAAACATTAAGCATGCACTCTACCAACTTACACAGAGATGCATTCATGGCAAACTACTAAGTTCTGCTTACAGTAAAACAGGAGGTTCCACAAAAAACCTCTATTGTTTTAAATATGTTGCTATAAAATCAAGTAAAATTCTTTCACAAAACATGATGGTCTAGAAGCCTTCTTCAAACTTCCATTGGAGCTGTTGCTTTTCTGCATTATACATTTTCATCCAAGAATCTTGAAAACTATGCAAATGTTTGCGTTTCTCACACTCAAACCCTCTTAATTATCTAACTCAACCAGACTAATAATGTCAACATCACCCTGCGAAAAACTGATGTTCTTCAAAACCTACTTTAAGCAGCCACTTCACTTAATGAAAAGATCAGCAAGAGAAACAGATTTCCAAACACAAAACATTTATTAGCTAGCAATAACAACTTCCTATTAAAAATGGCAAATTAGCAACAACAATGAATCCAACAATTGTTTAAAATGCTATTACGTGTTAAAATATTAACAAGGGAATATGGTGACAGCATCTTATGAATAAAAAATGATGGACAATACTATGTTTTAAGACATTCTGAACAGAAATGCCATTGGCATCATGCAGTTACTCTCCAGTGTATATTTCTGCCATCCTCAAACATACATTTACATTATCATGAGCTTCAATTTATTATTTTAGGTGTTAGTTATCAGCTCTAATACATTTTGGTTTTAAAATCTATTCATAAAGCTCTTTACATGGACAACTAAAATTAATTTGAAACTCAGCCTTAACAGAATCAATATTTGTTTGGTATCTTTATGTTATTCATGTCTGTTTACATAAGGAAAACATTAGTTTCACTGCTAAATTTGAGGCAGGAATTGACATATTCTATTCCCCAAGGTTTCTAAAATTCAGAGAATTAGGATTTGAAGACAGAATACTTCCTGGCACAAGATTCTGGAAGCAGCATACCTGTTCTGCTCAGCCCACCTGCACTCTGCTCCTCACACCAATGATCCATACCCAGGTCTTTACAAAGTTTCAACCTGTCAGTAATAATCAGTAGCTAACATAATTTCATTCAATGAAATCAAAATCTAAGGCCAAGCCTCAGAGCTAATCTATACCACTGAATAAAATTCCTTTTCAGGTTTCATTTTCAGAGAAAAGTTACATTTATGGACAAATGATTTGTCATTGATCCTTTGCTGTTACTTGCACTTAATACCTTATGACATAAACTTCAGTGCACACAACATCAGAGTGTCATAATTGTTATAATCATATAATAAAAAACTTCTTGCATATTGTAAAAGCACTAGAAGCAGCATTCAATCATGGAAAGCAGCTTTCCATCATTCCCACCTTCATAATTCTTAAGACAAATTTGTGAAGGGCCAATCACCACCTAGCATACAAAACCAAGTATTGAACTGGAAAACATTCAAACCTCCATATCTGTAGAAATTTATTACAGAATTGTAGAATTGCAGAATCATTTAGGTTGGAAAAGATTCTGAAAAGGCATCATGGCAGGACACAAGGAGTCAAGATTTCTGAAGGTGTTAGGAGGAACTTCTTGATACATGTACTGGGTGGGCCAAGCAGGACATTGCTCTCCAGCATCTGTTATTCATTGGCAAGGGAGAGCTGGCTGAGGACATGATAGTGGGTGGCAGCCATGGCTGTAGTGACCATGCAATACTTGGGCCCAAGATCCTGGCCAGTAAGAAAAGGAGTACTGTAGGGGTCTAGCCTGGGACCTATCCCGCTTAAGAATTTTACCAGTACCCTGGAGGAGGCAGCTGAGTGCATGCTCATCCAGTTCACAGGTGACACCTAAGGGTGAGGGGCCAGCTGATATGCTGGAGGGCAGAGCTGCCGTTCAGAGCAACCCAAGCAGGCTGGAGAATGGGATGAAAAGAACTTTGGGAAATTCAGCAAGAAGAAAAGGCAAGTGCTGCCTCAGTGAAAGAAGCACCTCTTCATCGGTCCAGGATGGGGAGGGACAGGCTGGGGAGCAGCTCTGCAGGAACAGCCCTGCATGGGCCAGCCCTGTGCCCTGGCATGAGTGACAGCCAGCAGCCTCTTGGCTGCTGCAGGGGCAGCAGTGAGCAGATCAAGGGATGGGATCCTTCCTTTATCCCCCACTCAGCATTCACTAGACTTCATCTGTGTCCAACACAAGAAAGACATGCACAAACGAGGGAGCTCAGCAGAGGACCACCACAATGTCAGGGCTGGACCACTTGCCCCAGAACGAGAGGCTGAGGGACTAGGGCTTGTTTAGCCTGGGAAAGGGACAGCTTTGGGGGCACCTATCAGCAGCCTGCCAGTACCTACAAGGAGGTTAACGAGAAGATGAAACCAACTTCTTCATGGCATGAAAACAAGAAACAAGGCTCATAACCTGAAACGAGAGGCTCAGAATGGATTTAAGGAAAAAAAATTTACCCAGAGGGCACTCAGTCAGTGGAGCCGGTTGCCCAGAGAGGTTGTGCAGTCTCTGCTCTTGTTTCAAGGTAAAACTAGATAAAGCTCTACACAACTCAGACTGACTTCAGACCCGATCCTACTTTGAGCAGTAGACCTCTTGAGGCCCCTTCCCCTGAATGTCCTAAAACTAAGTAATAACCTCTCTCTCACACATCTTCCTATAGGATGCAGCATATAAGGTGCTTAAATAACTAGAAGCAGTTAATTAATTAATTAAGCAATTAGTTTGAAAGCAGAGTGATGTCTACCTACGTAATTGTGTATGTGAGGGTAGCAGGGAAGTCACCGAGGTGAAGGGCTCCGCAGGGGACGATCGAGTCGGAGGACCCTTCCTTAAGTGGCAAAACCGCGGCAAAATCCGTGAAGGAAC
>NW_010257102.1:646-1122 GCF_000690775.1 Eurypyga helias | reverse complement strand
CCGCAGGCCCCGCCCACTGCCTGCCCTGGGCCCCATCGCCCTGCCCACTGCCAGACCCCACCATGGCCACACCCACACAGGCCCCGCCCACCGTCGTGGCCCCGCCCCCAGCTCACCTTGATGTAATCCTTACAGGTCCGCTCCCGCTTGTGCATCTGAGGGGGAACAACGGCATCGGGGCGGGGACCCCCACGTATGGGGCAGGGACCCCCACGTATGGGGCTGCCAGACCCCCACGTATGGGGTACGGGAGCCAGCATTTGGGGCAGGGACCCCCATGTCAGGGGCTGCAGGACCCCCAGTTCTGGGGTGTGGGATCCCCACGTCTGCTGTGTGGGGGGCAGTATTTGGGGCAGGGACCCCCCACGTTTGGGGCTGCAGGACCCCAGTATCTGCAGCTGGAGGACCCCAATGTCTGGGGCAGCAGAACCCCAACTTTTGGGGCAGGGGGGCTGGCCCCTAGGGGCGGGAAACAC
>NW_010257102.1:0-218 GCF_000690775.1 Eurypyga helias | reverse complement strand
AGGACACTGATCTCTAGGGCAGGAGGACTCCAACATTTGGGGAAGGAGAACCCCAACATTTGGGGCAGGAGGACTCTGATCTCTAGGGCAGGAGGTCCCCAACATCTGGGGCAGGAGAACCCCAACAACTGGGGCAGAACCCCAAGTCCCGGAGCAAGAGAACCTCAACACTGGGGCGAAACCCCAACATTTAGGGCAGGAGGACCCCAACATTTGGG
>NW_010257101.1:0-2518 GCF_000690775.1 Eurypyga helias | reverse complement strand
GCTTTTCATCCACCATTACCCCCCAAATCCTCCTCAAGCCTGCTGTCGACAATCCCCTATTTGTTTTCTGTACACCTTAGTGTAGTTTCAGGAGGATCTGCTCCACAATGCTGTCAGACAGAGGTGAGACTGACTGGCCTGTACTTCTGTCTTGCTGAATGGTGGTATTGCAAGTAAAAACATAGACTCCAGCTTAATATATAAAGATTAATATGATTTACTACATATAGTAACAACTGAGAAGAAAAGCAGAATAATGCACTAATAAGAAAGGAAATATAAGCAGGATAGTGATGCACCAGATCATTACTGTACAGCAAGGCAGTGATTAAGAAAAGTATGCATCACCAATTGCCACCTCAAAACCATCAGCTGGGAAGCCCCTCATCAGCTGGCCCCTGGAGAACTGCGGTAATTGGGAAAGTCCTACGCAGTGTGTCCACCCATAGGTGAGGCTTCAGAAGTCAGCCTGAGGGTCTCCTGCTTTTATGGCAAGTAACAAACACCTTGCATAAGTCTTTTTGGCACAAACCCTGTGAACTGGCAGACTGTTATGCTCCCATTATCATATGCTCCCATTATCAATCCCCCCCAGAACACTAGCCAGATGCCCAGGATGAGACTGAGAATCAAGCCACGTCCAGTTGGCACAGAGCGTGATATTGTCTGGATCATTATGTTATCATTCAGAGAGGTGGATAAGTGTGAGGAATACTCACAGTCCAATAACTTCGGCTCAGGCAGAATCTCAGAGAAGCAGCATTTTATTTGCAATTGCAATCACAGGCGGTGTGTCCCCCCCCAGGAGAAAGAGCTTAATAGCATCAAAGTACATCGTAAATACCCTAGTTCCCAATGCATTCAGCCCCCTCCACTGTTTCCTCATTGGCCGAGTACTCCAGGTTCACAGCCTACCCAACACATGTTTCTATACTTTTGTACAATTTCTAAATTTTTTTTAAGAAAAATACGTTAACACTTTGGTATGTCTTTGTTACATCTTATTCTGCAGTTCCTTATCTTGTTCCCAACCTGTTATTGTTAATGTTTTCGTTTTACTGAGATGGTAATATTTCCTTTTTTTTATTTGACTTTGCCAAATAGCTCTTTCTCAGGAACAGTTTGTACAAACATCTGATAAAACTGAGGCCTAGGACCCATCTGCAGACACAGAAAAAGTTAACTTTGAGGACTGGAATTTTCCATCTGCGAAAACACAAAAAGTTCCTTCACACAATTCCCTCCTTTTCTTATCCTTACTGTTGTTTTGTGTCCCATCCCGTCCCCCCCCCAGCAGGAGAGAGAGAACGCGCTTAATAGCAACAAAGTACATCTTAAATACGCTTATTCCCAACGCATTCAGCCCCCTCCCCTGTTTCCTCATTGGCAGAGTACTCCAGGTTCACAGCCTACCTGATGCGTGTTTCTATACTCTTGTACAACTTCAAAAAATTTTTTAAGAAAAATATGTTAACACTTTGGTATGTCTTTGTTATATCTTATTCTGCAATTCTTTATCTTGTTCCCAACCTCTTATTTTTAATTTTTTCATTTTACTGAGATGGTGATTTTTTTTTTTTTTATTTGACCTTGCCAATTAGCTCTTTCTCAGGAAGAGTTTGTACAAACGTGATAAAACTGAGGCCTAGGACCTATCTGCAGACACACAAGAAGTTAGCTTCAAGGACTGGAATTTTCCATCTGTGAAAATACAAAAAATTACCTTAAAATTCCCTCTTCTTTTCTTATCCTTATTGTTGTTTTTGCATTTTCTTATATTCTTTTTCCAATTTCTGCAGCATTAAAGCCACATGTTGGTCTTCTGATAACTCTTTTCTTGAACACACACCTTTAATGCACATCATTCAAGGATTGTTACACTGGATTAGGGTACAAATCAAGACTCATAGTGCTACTGTTACCACTATTCCCACAAATAATTGTCTCTGCCAACCTCATCCAGATACCCAGGAGGTTAATTTATTCCAAATGTCCCAAAGGCATGTCATCTTTAGCAACCTCACGTAAGACTTTGGTTTGTTCCCAATTTTTATACAAGTCAGTTTCAATTCTTCCTGATTGAGCCACATACATACAACAGCTGATACTGATGACAGTACATACCCCTCCCTGGGCAGCTAAGAACAAATCCAATGCCATTCGGTTTTGGAGCACTAACTTCGAAAGGCTAGTTAGTTTTTCCTGTAAAGCCCGGATCGCATTCATAGTACGATTTTCAGTTTCTCAGTTACAGCAGAGATGTTAACAATAGCTTTCTCTAATTCACGTAACCCAAGTGAAGGGATCAACCACCTTAAAATACTGTGGAATACTGTTCCTCTTTCAATTAGCGATTATTAACTCTCTTAATTATGGAAGTGGGTTCTCAAGGGGTTGGTACTGTGGGTACGCATGTCCTCGAGAATGGCTAGATTTGGAAATATTACTCTGGGAGTGCAAGCTCCCTTCCACACCAAGGGTAATACTTTCCTATTGTAACGAAAAATCACACTGCCAG
>NW_010257100.1:0-275 GCF_000690775.1 Eurypyga helias | reverse complement strand
CCGGACTGCCACGACTTCTCAAATATAATGGATACAGGTCTCGCAACCCCATCTGCCAGTTCTTTCAGGACCTGCAGATATATTCCATCAGGTTCCAAGGACTTGTGCACCTTCAGGTTCCTCAGGTGTTCCCGAACCTCATCCTCTCTAACCATGGGCAGTTCCCTGTTCTCCCAGTCCCTGCCCTTGCTTTCTGCAACTCGGGGGTATGGCTTGCGCCCTTGTCAGCAAAGACCAAAACTTCTTGAGCACCTTGGCCTTCTCCATATTCTGGG
>NW_010257099.1:58804-81870 GCF_000690775.1 Eurypyga helias | reverse complement strand
GCCCCCGGGCGGACCTACGCCGGCCGCCTCCCCTCGCCCCCCGCCCGGGCAGGGCTGCTCCCTGCGGCCAGAGCTCCTTCCCTCTCGCTGCCTTTCCGGACCTTTGGTGCAAACAGCCCTGCCGGAGGCAGCGAGAAAGGGGGAACGCAGGACATAACACATCTGCTTCCCCCTCAGACAGATGCCATGGCCTGCGTGCCCCTCCTTTCTCTTCTTCCTCTCCCTACTCCCTTTCATTTGGGTTTCGTCTGGGAGATGCCTGTTTTTGGTGTTCAGAGGGTCCGAGCTGCCAGCGTGCCCAACAGCTGGCCTACATGGTGGGCTGGCTGTGCCCAGGCTGTTGGGGCCATTCCGAGCCATCCTGAGCTCTGGTGTGGGCCAAAGGCCTGTGCCTCAGCAGTGTGGTCGGGACGTCTGCTCCACCTCAAGCCGGACTCCTGAACGGCTCAGAGAAGAAAGAAAGCCCAGGGAAACGCAAATATGACACAGCCCTCAGTGTTACAGAAGAGATTGATTCCTTTTCCAAGCCAATTACTTATTTTTATGTATTCCTTTACCTAGTAAACAAGACCCTGAAGTGAGTTGGGTGTTTATAAACTAGTATTATCTGTCTGCAAATACATCTAGTGAGTATAATTGACTTCCACCATGACCATTCGTACTGTGCCTAATTACGCATGCTCTTAGCTTAGGTTGAAAATGACTTCCACGTCTTGAGCAATTTGTGTACGGTACATTTGTTTTGTTTAAATTATTTATTCAAGTAAAAAATATAATAGAAGGCTGATCCAGAAGAGAAAGAAGAAATCCAAGCGGTGGTCATGTACGGAATAGCACAGGCACCTGAGCAAATAAGAGACCTGTGCTGAGCTGATGTGTGCAGCAGCCATGTTAGTGCTTGCTCAGTCTTTGGGTGATTCCAGAGGCAAGCTGGGCTTCCCTCAGTGGAGCATTAAAGGAGAACAGCTCCTTGTGAGATCGTTTTTAAGCAGTTTGCTGTTTCTTTCCTTGGACTGTGTTACTGGCTTTGTAGTATGGCTGTGAAAAGTTTTCCTTTGAAATCTTTCTTGAAAGAAAATACAGGGTTTAGCAGAAACAGCATGCTTTGCTTTAGAAACCGTAACAGAAACCAAAACAGAAGGTGAACATTATAATCTGAAATGCAAACTTTTCCATTTCAATAGTTTCAGTTTTCAGAAGTTTTCAAAGTACAGCTGAAGTTTTCCACAGAAAACTTAAAAGAAAAGGAGTGTGTGGGAGTGTGTGTGCACATGTATATTGTTTTTGTCAGGCTTTTCTGTGAAGAAAGGTCTTTATTTTCTAGTCAGCATTATTACCTACCTCCTTTTGTTTGCATAAGAGGTTGTTAAAAAGATTTAAAACTCTCCCCCCAAACCAACACTAACTCCAAACAATCTAACCCCACAAATCATTCTTTTTTTGCTTCTTTCAGGATTTTCTGCAGTGCCTGTAGCTGTTGCTTCCTTTTGCACATGACAACACAGTGTTCTGTTGTAGAGACAAAGTCTTAGGTGGAGGACAGTGTAAAGCTACCCTGGGTACCAGGTCCAAGATGGCAGTAGTACTTCAGAAGTCTTTGCATGAAGCTGCAGTGAGTAGCTTCTGCACTTCCCAGATGAAGGAGGGCTTCATGGTAAGGTGCCTTGCAGGGCTTCACACGCTGTAGATCATGATGAAATGTTCCTGCAGCGGGATGAAAATCCTGCTCTGGAAATGTGGCTTTTTTAAGGACTAGCTGAGCAGATCAGCTGTAATATTAGGCAAAGAGGAGGGTTTTGCTCTCCACTGCTTCATGGTGGCCTCAGAAGGAGCCATACCCCACCTTGCTGCAGTCTTGTCCTGTGGCCAAGTGACCCTTACAACAGTGGCTCCGTCTTCACCTTGCAGTTCAGTACTCTGTTCTGTCAGCCTTGGGCAGACATTGCCATCTGCTAACTGCCGCAGTCTTGGCCTAAATCCTGACAAAAGCTTTCCTTGAGGGCCAAGAAAATTATGTCCCTTCTTAGTTATTTGTGACCAAGTTCCCTCACCAAGACATCTCATTCAATATCTAAAGTAAACAAAAGAAAGGGGGCCTTTGTCTTTTTTTGGTTTTAATCAGTGTATTTTTTTCCTTGTTTCAGAACTTTACAACTGCAATGAGAGCCTGTTTGTCCAGCTGTAATGAGGAGGGTGCTTGTCTGCTAGAGCACTCAGTGCTGGAGGCATGTTGCTCAGTAGAAGGAATATAAGGAAGGAAGACAGTACAGGCTGCCTTTTTTTCTGAGTTAAAAATAATTCTGTCAGAATTCCACCTCTGTAGTTTCAGTTTTAGTATGTAACTGTGTTCAGGCTGTTCTTCACCAACTTTGTTTCCCAGACATGCATAACAGTACTACAGGAAAATATTTCGACAGACAAATTGTGGATGTTCATTACTTGAAACACCCCATGACAAATTTTTCAAATATGTACTTCATCTGTGACTGCTGTTCATTTCAGTGCCAGATGCTGATTATTCCAAGGTTGCATTTGCTGTTGTTTTGGTTTTTTGTTTTGTTTTGTGTTTTGGGGTTGTTTTTTTTTTAACTTTCTCTGTGAACACACTGCATTAGGATTCCAGTTTTGTCAAATCACTTCCATGGTAAGGCCTGCCAGCTCTGCTATCCTTGTTTACTCGTCCTATTTGAAAGCTCCAGTCATTTTAGTGAATTGCACAGATAACTCACAGGTATACCGATTGCAAGATATTTTGCTGTGTATACATTTGGTTTACCAATACTGCTTTTGGAAGGAAAACAAAGATTCAAAGTGGAATGCTTTGGACTGAGGTTACTAGGTCAACAGTAAATTTTAAAAACTATTTGAGACGTTTCTTGATGGCACTTAAAAATTATAGCTCAAGGTTACACTGCTTCACATGATTCTGTTTGGTTCCTTTGATACTGAAGATCTACAACTGACTTATGTGTAAGATATATTTTTAAAAACATTAGCTGTGATTTAAAGTAACAAGAGACACTTTTCAGATGAGGGGAGAAACCCATCCGTTGGGAGGAAGTGAGTTAGGTTCAGTAGTTTTGTTGAACCTGAACCAAGAACGAAACCATTAGTAACTCAATCTTTGTAAGAAGACTTGAGGAAGATCCCAGCTTCTGCCTACCTGTTGATTTTAGCAGCAGCCCAGGTGTCGGAGATGTCAGGAGGGTTTCAGAGGAAGCCTCTAAGACAGCTGGCTTGTATTTAGCCGTATTTTAGAGCACAGTGGACGGACTGAGGAGGCAGCTAGGGCGATACCAGAGTTGTGATACAGCTGTTAATTGCTAAAGAGAGCAGGCCCCATGCTTTCATTGCTCAAGAGATATTGGGGCACTCTTGTTCCGAAAAATTCAAATGTCAAATGAAATTGTAGATGCAAAGTTTCAGATCTCCCTCAACAACAATTTTAAACAAATATGACCTCCTCCCACTAACAAAGAAATAAATCTGGATTGCATATGCTGTTTCATAGTAAGTTGTTCTGATGCTCAGAGTGCCATAGTGGAAGAAAACAAATACCACTTTTATTTATGGCTTTCACTTTTTTATTTCCCACGTGAGAAACATAAAGAATAAAACAGATGACGATTGTCTCAAAGAAGCTTCTATTAGAAGTTCAGTTGGTTTGTAACATTCCCTTCCCACACTGTTCTGTCAAGGCAGTATTTGCCTGCTGCGGTAGCCCAGGTTTGCTGTTGGAGACAGGTAGCATGTTAGAGATAAGCTCTCTCTTTACTCTTCCTTCCAAAATTAAGCTTCTTTTTGCCTTTGTCTTCCCGCCCCCAACCTAGCTACCACTCCGACCCTCTGCAGGTTCTGCTGAAAGCCAGTACCATGTCGTCCCTCTTGTATCTGCACGGTGCTGGAAAGGACTGACTGTTTTCTTTCCAGTGAAATACATATCTGATGTGAAGTTGTTTGCTGGTGAACAAGAATGTTTCTGTGCCTGATTCTGTTTCAAGCTACATTTCAGTAAATTAAATGAACCCCCACTGAAAGTAGTGTTACCTGATGATAACATATTTGAAAGTAAGAATATTTATTGTGCATTCATCATATTGGAGATATTATGAAAAATAACCCAGGATGTTAGACAAAAAAAGCCCTATATCTGCACAGACATTCTGCATAATAGCAATATGTCACTTTGTAGTTCTACATTAAACTTGTATGTGAGAAGTTACAGCTGTGGATGCCTGTGTCGTTCGGGCTCTGTTTCAATAAACCTGTGAGAAAGAAAAAAGTGAAGGCCCTTCAGCTTTACAGCAGTTTCAAAGCAGAAGCTTTATTACCTTTTTTTAATCCTACACGCTTTATGTTTTTACACAGACATAGCTTCTCAGTGAAGATAAATGATGAGACTCTACCTTAAAAAGCCTTTGGGTTTTCATTAATCCACATTAGGTTAAAAGGGAATCAGAATTCTAAAAATACAGCACATCAGAGAAACAAGGTATTTTTCAGGTCAAGGTCCTCTTTTCCATCTGGTGCCATTTGGTAGTTCTAACATCTTCCATCTCCCCCTACTTCTCCATCTGTAAATAACTCACAGAAGTAAATGCTTGGAATAATTACAGCAAAGAATGATAAAATGCAGGTTGAACTTAATCTCTTTGGGATCTAAAATGAAAAACATAACCTCAGACATCACAGTTATTGAAAACCTGTGGAGGTCTCTAGTCGGCAGGTGTATGGAATGGGAATAATGTCAGAGCATTCGAAGCTTTGGGATTGCAGTTGTGCTGTTCAAAAAAATGTCAAAAGAAATATTAGTTCAGGATAGGGGAAAAAATAGCCTAGCAGGGCTGATTTTCAAAAGTAGCCTGCCGTTTTGCTTCTGCAAATAATTATAGACTCATATTTTAACGGTTAGATGTCTAAGTGCTTGCATCCATTTATTAGGATGTTGGAGACCTAACTACAACAAAATGTGCGCAAATTTGCAAAACTGGAAGGAGGTTTGAGATGCTTCTAAAATTGATCAATCAACAGCTGGACTGCTTCCCAAAAGTTTACGGGAATAAAATGTTTCTCTTTTTTTGCATGAGGTCAGCATTGCCGCAAGAAAAAGAGTCCTGGAGTAGCCCATGCGATAAGGTGCTTCACAACTTCTGGGTGAACGTGACAGAAACAATCTACTCCTGCTGGGGTTTCCTGTCTCTCCCAGCAAGGCGCACGGGGGAGGGACTGCAGGCACACTGTGTGCTGTCGCTGCCTTACTCCAGCACTACAGCTACTTGGGTATCTCAGTTTAAGAAGGAGACAAACAGTTGTTTGCCAGCTGTCAGGGACTGCTGTGCGCTGGCTGCCTGTGTTGTGATACCCGCCTTGTGCCAGCTGCCTGTATAGGCGCCCGCTTTAGGCATCTCGTTAGTGATACAGATTCTATCAGATCAGATACCCAGCATAGGAGGGCTGAAAGTGAGGAAGACAATGCCTCTTTTGAACGATTTGAAACTCTGTGCTCAGGGCTGCAAAAGCAGCACCCAGCACAGGTTACCAAAACCAACATTTCTCTTCCTCCCTATTGGTCACTGTTGCTGCCTGGGGCAGTGCCAGGCCATCTCTGCTCTGCAGAAAGCATTCTTTGACGAAGAGGTGTGAACCACTGTCTCCTCTTTGCCAGAATAGGGACCATTATGAAAAATAAAAGATTCGGTATTGGTGAGCGGGTGTGGGGTGAATTTCAGAAATGCTGTGTAGCTTTTACAAAATATTTGGGGGATGTCCCAGAATGAGGAAGAATGGGACATGACTCAGTGTGTGTGACACCCAGCAGCATAAGATCCTTTCTGTTACTCATGCAGGATGGAGCGGAAAAGATCTGTCAGTAATGTTCAGTTTACACAGGGTTTTCTCTTAAGTACTTGACAGAAGAAAGTTTCATTGCTTTATTTAGTGTATTTTAGATCCAAAAAAGGATACTTGCTATATATCTGAGAAACTATTCATCTCTGTGGCTGGCCTATTAACATACCAGAAAGTGGCCCTTAGGACATAGCGGCCTGATTCCCATGTAAAGGGTCATCAGAGTGAGCGCAAACACAACAGACTCTTATTTTAAAGCCCTTTTATATTGCCAGTGTTATGCAGAGTGATTGTCAAAATAAGAATGAGCCCGTTTTAAACGTCTGTAACATGATAAAAATTGCTGACCGTTACTGTGTCATGCTCCCCCTCAAACTAAACTTTACGTTCAAGGATAAATGTATTCACAAATCTTTGCTGCCGTTCAGGCACACACAAAAAAAATTGCCAATGTCATTTGAAGTTGTTCACTCAGCTGGGAGACTCCCCCCACCCCCATCTTGTCTCCTGCAATTACCCTTTGCCCCTTTCCTCCAGAAGCTATTTCTTCCTGGCTGTTCTGTTTTACCATCCATCAAAAGACAGCAGCCCGGCTCCTGCTGCCCATCAGACGTCATGAGCTGGGCCTGACAGAAAGCCATCACCCTGGGGAGCGTCGAGTTTGCAGAGGGTCTCCTCCAGTGCTCCGTCTCTGCAGCGCTAAGGGTTACTGTTTCTCAGCTCAGCAGAAGAGATCCAAAATGGTCTTCTTCCCCCCCATTCCTGCAAAAGCACGCCCTTTCCAAGTAGCCAGGTAATCTTCAAAGGCAGGCGCAAGCCTTAGTGCACAGCTAGCGGCGCTCTGAAACGTAGAGCGGGTCAGCCCTTTTGCAGCCCTACAGCAGGCCAGAGGCAGGCGCTCAGGAGGACCGGAGTGGAGGAGCAGTGGAACAGCAGGCGAAGTAGCCCAGGGCTTGCAAAGTGGAGGCCACTGGTGGGTTATTCATCACTTAGAAAGACAGAAGGATCGTATGAAGAGTCCACAGGGGTCTGGTTGGCTTTCTGTGTCACTGGGAGTTGCCTGATGTGCAGGGAAGCAGACTGCTTCTACAGCTTGTTCCTGGCAGCTTTTGAAGGAGAGAAAATGGCCAGAGAAGGCTTAGCAAAGTATCAAATGGGTTTTCCACTTCAGCTCAGGAGAGAGGAAATGAGACAGCAGAGGGGGATTGATTTTCCTGGTGAGTTTGTCTCATCAGCTCAATAAGCAGTTCGCTTGTCTTCCTCTCAAGGTCAGCAGAGTGACAGTGTGTCTCACTGTGCCCTTCAGGACCTTTTCTGCTGCAATGTTTGCTCAGTTTTCAGTCAACCCTCATGGAGTTACTGGTTCGTCACAGTAATGCTGGTCCCTGGCCTGCTGTGTCACTCAAGAAGAGATGGCTTGACTGAGAGTTAGAAGTCCACACTGTGGGGGCACAGTCTGTCCCTGTCTTGGGGACCATCTGTAGCAGTGGTGGAGCCTTTGGAACATGTGTCATGTGTAGCATGAACTGACAGCCTAAAATGAAGTCACTCCAGTTGGGTACAAAGGCTACTTTAGGAGCAGCTTGCCTATTTATATAGGTTTCAGATGACTTCATTTTTTAGAAGTGCATGGAGTGCATCCAAAGCAAATAATTTTTCTGTGGTGAATGGGAAGACCAAAAGGAAAAGTCTGGAGAAAGGAGGAGGGATGGTCTTTCTTTAATGTCAAAGCTGACATAAACACGTCTCCTCCAAACCCTTCTCACAAGATAATTTTCTCAGCAAGACACAGATTGCTTCAATCTCTGCATAGCAGCCTTTGAAGCTTCCCCTTTATTGCTGTTACCGAGGAGGCAGGCTTGTATTCGAGAATTTCTGCAGCACTGAAGTGTTCCTCCTCCAAAGGCTCTCACATGATCAGACAGTTGGTTGCTCCAAACAGGTCCCTCTTTGGAACTTCTTTGCCATCACACGAGGACAAATGATATGTCTGTTTTGAAAAATTATTGAATTAAAAAAAAAAACTAAGGCCTTATTAAAATATTCTGACTAGCTTTATGTAAGGCCTCAATTTTTGTTAGACAGGAGGCCCAGCTAAGAAGATGATGAATGGTGTTGGAAAGGAGCCACCAATTAGGCAACATCAATTTTTCTGGCAACAGGATAACCCCTTTTGCAAAACTTGTCATATGTTTATTCCTTTTCTGTTTGTGAAGGTGTTTGTTTGGCAGGGATATTTTGCATGAGGGGAAGAATTTATAAATCGTTTTTTTACGGTTGTCATTGCTGCGCTCTTTGGAGTTCCAGTCTTGTGGGATATTTTTCCTGTTCTGAGTTCTTGCTTCTCAGTCTGTCTGCTGTCTGTAACTCTTCCATTTGCAATACTTTGGGGGAAAAATATGACTCAACTTATTTCTGCAGTGAGTTCTGAGGTGGAAACACTTGTGATGGTAGTAGGCACCTTGGGAGCGTAGGACTTGGGGCTTGAAAAGCCTTCAGGTGGCAGGCTTAGGAATGCTACTATATGAGTGTTTCCAAAAGGAAGAGAAATGCGTTTCTGAACATTTCTTTCTTAAAAATTTATGCCTGTTATGCTTGCATCCTAATACGTGTTTTTCCATGTTTAATGGTCTGAGAAGACATACAGGGTTTTTTTTCCAGTTTACACACTTCCTTTACCCATATGCAGAAAACTTGATAGCTTCTACACCTCCTTTTACTGCATAGGAAATTTTATTCACTTTACTTATGGAAAGCTGTATACATCCTTTATTCATCTGCATGCAGTGATTCACAGCTGCTTCTGTGTTTCTTAGTAGCTTATTGCAAGTCATTTTATGAAATCATCAGTACTAAATGCGTAACAGATATTAGAAGAGAAAACAAGGACGTTCTGCATACATGGGCAAATATGTAATACACAGAGAGCAAGAGCTGCCTGTGCATGTCATGTTTGGCAAGAGACTGAATGAGAAGGACAGTGGGATTTCAGATGGGTACTGGTGGATGTTGACATGACCTTAAAGCCTATCAGGTTCTAATGTGGGAACCCAGCTTCAGGAAATGGAGCATATGATGACGGGTTTTTGAAGGGTGGCTGAAAAGTTACAGCTGTGTAATGGGTATCTACTGGGACACCGAATAGACCTGTGTTGGTTTTAACCTGTGTTGTGGAGGTGGCGGACTTGGCATGGAGTAGTTAAAGAGTGGAAAGTCATTATTTAGATGATAAGTGGCCAATACTGGTAGGTCAGGTATACACCCCATCATCATCTGGTGGCAGGTCATGCTGCTCAGTGCTCAGCTAGCAGCTGTGTTGGATGTACATGTTAATGAGCGCAAGTGTTTCGTCCCGGATGCAGGCCACGTGCAGACCATCTACTAGTGTTTAATCTAGCTATAGTTACAACTCCACCTGTCCATGGCTGATCTGAAGCCCTCATCACTGTTTCGAAGTTAGACACAATAGTAGTCATCCCATTGCCTCTGATTAGACCCACGCGTGATAGGTCAGCATCTGAGCATCTCCTTTTGGGTGTGACCATGCCTTGGTGAAGACAAAGGTTAAGGCAGGTTTTGGGGCCTAACTGCAACTTACCGAGTCTTTTTTTGAAGTACCTTTACAGTGCAAAAGCAAAGCCACTTGTGTTCCATAAAGTCTTGCTGTTTGTCTTCAGGGTGGAACTTGTGGTTTTTAAGCCGATAGTGAGGCGGAATCTGGCTTACCTGAGCAACCACCTTTGTGTGAGCTAAACTGCTACCACTGCTTGCGGTGGAGTGCAGGGATCTCTCTTGAGATGGAGGATGGGCAGCTGATGGCAGCTTCGTCCTTGCCTGAAAACAACTGTGTATTTAGGGGGGAAATTTTCCAAAGTACCTAAGTGATTTAGGATCCAAAATCTCCATTTCAGTTATTTCCAGGATCTGGAGGAAAAAAAAAAAAAATATTTTCAAAGTGTGATTCTGTCTTGCTTTTTACAATGCCATCTACCACAAGACGCCCTCTTTACTTACTTATCTTGTTCCTCTTTTCCAGGTTGGCCTTCCTTCTATGATGTGATCAGTCCTGATGCAATTACTTTCAATGATGATTTCTCCTATGGGATGCATCGGATTGAAATATCCTGCAGTCAGGTTAGTTTATAGCACACACAGACCATTCTGATGGCAAAGGCTGCAAAAATCATTACAGTGTGCTGTACTTTCCCTAAGATTTGCAAACCTTTCAGTTTCATTAAACAGTAATCATTGTGAGAGAGCACAATGGGTCGTAGGTATAACAGCTGGGTGGAACGAGCTGAAGGCACAAAGGGCTCGTTGGAATGCACATTGTTGTCTCGTGTGAGATTTAACAGAGCAGATGTAAATGGTTGGACTCGGTGCTGAGTCTACAAAAATTGTCTTCCTGAAGAGGGTTGCTTCAAAGGAGCTGCTGAGCCTGAGCCTGGCCAACTGACTCCACACGTGAGCAGTTGAGAGGGAAGTCAGAAGCAGTGGAGCAACTGTCTGTGTGCTGATTCCATCACTGTGCATTACTGTGCAGCCGTGCTAACTCATTCCCAACACTCATTCCCAGCGCAGTCCTAATGGCTGCCTCAAACAATCCCATCTGCCGTAATAATGAAGTCAGTAGTCATTCAAAACATGCCCAAATTTTCCGTTATCTGTCTTGTTCTGCTTCCACTCATCCTTTGTGCTGCCCTCCTCTATGTGAAGGGAATGGCATAATGATTACCTAGCAAAGGGAAGAGCTGCTGCATTGGTGTTCGGCAGCCATACCCAGCAGCTTGCAGTCCCTAGCTCCACATGCTCAAACTCCTCCTGAGAGAAGCAGCAGCTTCATTTGGGCAGTGATAATTTGCTGTTCTCTTTTCAGACAGTATTGGTGGAGGGATAACTGATTTCATGCTTGACCATATACATCCTTACTAGTCCCTCGGTCCTCATATGTAAATGCTCAGAGTGAGTTAAGAAGCTTCTCAGAAAGAGGCCAGATTGTCTTTATGGAGAATCCATTAACTTCAGTCTGGATAGAGGGTTTGGCCCAACATGTTAATGGCCAAATCAGTGCGTCTGATAGTATGTCATCTGTACTATGTAATTCTGTCGTTTTTACATTGATTATATGCTTTAGAAGATCCATTTTACACTTTTTGGGAACATCCATTTCCCTAAATTCCCTCGCGAGGTAGCAGTGGGACTGCAGACTGGGAATTTCGTGCTTTACCAGTGATTACTGGAATAATCAAAAATGCAACCCACTCTCTTCAGCTCTGTTCAGTAGGCCTGAATAGTGCTAAAATCAGTGTTCTGCCAACCTGCTGAGCCTGTATCTGCTGACACCCTTCAAGAGATGGCCAGAGCTCCTGGTTTCACCTGAGAGACGCCCAAGGCAGCCTGTGGTCAGGCCAAGGAATCTGGGAATGTCGTTTACCTGTTGCCAAACAAAATAAGAGTTAGCAGACCCAAGACCAGCAGTATTAGCAGCAGTCACACGCAGACACCATAAAATTAAAGCAAAACCAAAAACTGAATTTAAAGCATTAAGGAAAAAATACGACCAAGGTTGCTATATAATCCAATGGCAACTTCCTAGCAGCTACTCCCAACTTCCTGGGGCAGTAACCCCACAGATGATCAAGTCACACAGGGAAATAGCTTGAGGAGTGGTGAGCATCTTTGCAGCCACCGCTCAGCACAGTTAATACTGCCGCATTGTGTATCCATAACAAACCCATTTCCTCCCCTCCTCGGAGCCCTAGGAATGTGAATCACACATGCAGCTGCAGAAAAACGCAGTTTTACTGCAGCCTGGAAAGCAGTGGGATTGGTATGGCGGGCCTTGGTAGAACTGGAGGGAAATACCCTCTCCCACACCCAAAACCTTATTAATCTTTTGCAGATGAAAAAGTAATTGATTTTTCTTTAAAAGTCCTTCCACCTGCCTGAGAGAATGAAAACCCTCTCTTTCAATGTTCTCCATTATAGCAAGCAAACAGTGGGGGAAAATTGCTGTAATATTAATCAGACATCCATGAGATTATCCTAGAAATAACTTTCACAGTTCTTTGGAAACACGTCACCCTGGATGTATTTAAAAGGTCACTTATCAGTGACAGAAGTTAATTACAGATACATTTGGGGAATACTGTAAAACTGGTTCCATTTCTGTTCTTCTCTCTTCCCTGCTCAAGAGTCCCTTCCCCTGAGGTCTCCCCAGCTGCTATTTGTACCTGTACAAATCAATAAAATTCTATGGTCGCAGAAGTACTTTTCGCACATCGATAGCTCGGGCTTGGCTACAGCAGCTGACTGCAAGCTGCTTTCCGTGCCTCCCAGCAGCATATTAGAACCAGGAGGCTTGGGAGATCCAAGCATACTGACAGTTAGCCGTGACCCCCCCTTTCCTGCTCCCAAACACGTACTTCAAATGCTTTAATCTAACTGTTTCACCGTCCCAGTGCATTCTGCCCAGTATATTTATGTGCAAGGCCGCGACAGATGATCGTTTCTTTTCAGGAGGCTTTGCAGACATGTATGTATGTCCTAGAAAAATGGTCAGCGCCTGTTATGTGTGGGGAGGACAGTAAAATCAGTTCATCCTTTGCACTCTCAGCTGAGGGCCAGGTTTCTTACACTGTGATACAAAGGATTGAATTACATTTCTTTCCAGGGCAGATGAGTTATAGAGTCCTCTACAGAGAGAATCGCCACATAAATTTTTGGTGAGGGGTAATCTCAAAAGGTAACAAATTTTGCAGTAATCCAGTCCTGGTGTGATTCTGCCATCACAAGAAGGTGTAATGAGACTGTCTTGGACTCTCATACAGCTTCTCAGGTTTTGTGAGGAAAAGCTTTTTGATAGATGGTCTTTGTAGTCTCTGTGTGAGTATATTACTCCTGCAGACCATTTCTCTCTATGGTTTCTCTTGTTCTGTTTCTGTCCAGTGGAGAGTGATTTATCTTTGGTTAAATGTTGATCCAGAAAAGATCTATTTAACACTTTTAGCCAGGAGGTTTTGAAGCCTTCTTAGTTGAGATAAGATGATTTAATTAGAATGCTGAACATTTAGAAAAATACTCTCTCTGGGACACAAGGTTTTTTAGATGTTTTTTTCCCTAAGATATGGAAAACCTTTATTATCAGGTGATTATAATCAGGTCTGTCATTGTGAGAGACCCCACTCTGAGAAACAGCTCAGGTTTTCTGCCCAAACTGCCTAAAAAAGGCCTTCACTACAAAGGAAAATGAAAGAAAATGAGCAGTGGAGAATGGAGGCAAGGGCGGCAAGACATCAGCCTTTCAGGAACAAGACTTGAAGCTTTGTCTTCTCTAGTTCTCATGAAACTTTCCTTTGCCTTCTCCCTATTTGCCATGTTTTGTCTTCCTTCCTCACACAGCCGAGCAGCTGCTGCTTAACCCAAAGTCATCCATGCCTTTTCCCATTGCCTCTGGGAGCTCGTCCTGCTGACCACAGGCTAGAAGTGCCCTCGTTTGTTACAGGTCCTTGCTGGACTGCTGTGGCTGTTTCAGGGACACTTCTGCAGGAGCAGGGAGCCTGGGATGTGGCTGCGCGGGTGGGACCGACGTGTGGGAGCACTGAGGCTTCACATGCCTACCTGCCCTGCTCCCGGAGTCACGGAGGATTATTGTTTCAGCTGTCTTTAAAGGAGAAGAGTTTCTGTGCCTCCTAGCTGTGTAAAGCAGACTTTACCTGCTTCTACAGACACCTCTTCTACTGCTTTGGTGAATTAAACGCCCTAACAGCAGGTGAATATCAGCAACACATTAATTGCAGGGTAGAGCTTTGCCATCACTAACTAATTTACCCTTTGGTATAATCAGTATTGCCTCTATGTATTTGGTATACTGTGAATTAATTAAAAATTAAGAATAATTTGCAGTCTTTAATTTTTGCTGTCTGACTGTGAGCCCACAAGCAGCTCTGTGATCTCAGTTACATCATTCTGTCTCTCACTGAGATCAGCTATTGACTTGAAAGGCCGAGGCTCTTCGGTAAAGCAGCATGACTTTCCTGTTCAAGATAAATATTTCTCCAGTGCAAGGTGTTATTTTTTTATTTGTCATGGCAAGCTGTAAAAATGAACTTGCGGAATTCAAGTGACTAATTACAAGAAGTTCTTGCTATCCAGATAAGTTGTCAGCCATAATGTACAGTCACAGTAATTCTAATTTTTGAATAAGGATCTACTGGATCAGCTTCTTCAAAATATTGTACTCTTTTGTAAGGCAAGGGGCTGTTACCTTTCTTAGAGACAGGAGCAGTAGTGTTTGCCCTGAATACCACTGTGAGTATCTGAGGCTGATTCGTACAGAACAGACCATCTGTAGTTTCATATTCCTTACAAAAGGCAAATTCAGCATCATTCCTGTTTCTAATTACTCCCAGCTAATGATTATTCATCCAAAAATATGTCACATATCTTCACTACAGGTCTTTTTCAGTCACCTGTCCCTACCTCCTGTATACTACAGAAAGCAGTATGGGATAAGGAGTGGATGATTCCATCCTCTCCTGGGCTGAGGAGCAGAGATGCCAGGCTGTGGAAAATACAAAAACATGAGTATGAGGGCATTCTTGCTTTAAGTCCTTGACAGGATCACAAGAGGGTTTAGCGTTTTCTTACTGAGGGGCATAGCAGACAGCTGCAGGTTGAGGAGGGCCCAGAGCTCAGACCGCCCCTTACTTAACACAGCTATCCTTACAGCAGTAAGTGAAACGTGGGCAGTGCTGCCCTGACCACCCCCTTTTCAACTGAGGTCCTGCCATGAAATCATTACAGAGACAGGCAGCTTCTCAGAAATCGTGGCTCACCCAAACATACACAGGGGCACGACGGAAAACACACAGGAAATTTGGGCTTGAAGTCTTAGGCGCCTCTGGTATCTCTGATCATCTTCCTGGATCGCTCTTGCAGATAAATGTAGGTTGTAAATCCCACTTGAAAGGGTGATGTAGGCACCAGTGTGCTTCCCTGGAAGCGGCTGCTAATCATTGCTTAACACCACGGTGATGCCATCAGGCTGCACAGAGGCACAGTGATACTCTATTGTATTTTGTTTCAGTGTGGTGCTCACCTGGGGCATATTTTTGACGATGGACCTCGCCCAACTGGCAAACGGTACTGCACAAACTCTGCTTCGTTATCTTTCAAGCCAGCAGACAAGAACAACGCTGGAGAAGACAGCGGTAGCATTAGTCCTGCCCAAACAGGCAAAGCTGAGCTGTAGGATGAAGCAAAGCCTGTGGAACACTGCGCTGATCCCACACAGCTTACAAGGAATGTTTTCTAAGTTGCCTGATCTCTTATATCCTAAGAATATTTAAATGTATGAAAGCATTTTGCACCATCCTTCTTCTTCCTCACCTTTTTGAAACTGAGGCCTTGCCTGCTGGTGAATTTATGATATTGAAAAATGGATTGAAAAATGTGTTGACTGACTCCACAGGTTTTCTTTTCCTTTCTTTTCTTTGAGATTGCTTTGGGGAATCCTTAAATTGAGAGATTTTGGCATCGTAAGTTACTGGTTTCTTCTTAGTGCTATCTTACTCTAGGTTTGAGCACTATTCCTTTTTGTGTGGGACATGGGACTTGTGTTTATCTCCAGTCCGTAGGAAACTTCTGGGCATAAGAAAATCCCGAATTCCTAGCACCTCTCTGCTTTGTTCTGACTTGCGAGGCATGCAGCCTTTGGTCATGTATTCAGCCATCTCCCAGCATCAGCCGCACCCTGCAAAAACTTGTACTTACGGCTGTACAGCTGAGAGAGATGGATGACATGTAAAGCCCATCGTTGGGCTGATCTACTGCCAAAATTTCAAGGGTGTAAACATTGTCTCAGCATCTGTTTTTCTCTTTTGTTTGGTATTTAAATCAAGGTTTTAACTAGTAAGGCTCACTTTTACGGGCTACTAATGAGGCTTTGTCTTTTTGTGAGGCCTGGTCAGCAACTGTAACCCAAATCTGAATTAAAGTTGAAATCTGCAGGGGGTAATTATATGGACAAGTGCAGAGATAAACTTGAGAAGTGAAGTAGATGAGGGATGACACTAGGCTCTTTATCTTGTCAGTTGCTACAAGGATTCAGAACCGTGACAGTTTCTGCTAAAAGGGAGTTTAGGAATGAATGCGGCAGAAAGAGGGAGACCCTCCTGAAGTATCCAATTTTAAAGATTAGCTGGTCTGGATGGATACTGCCTCAAAGGCCACAACCTTTAATTTGTGCAATTGCAGTGTTGGACATGAGTGAGGGGGTTGGTTTAAGAAATGGATTTGAAAAAAGCCTGTCAGAGCACCAGAATTTTTCACGTAGCAAAATCGGCTGTCCCATAAGATGTTTTTCACAGCTGCTTTTAGATTTTGTTCAGTAAGTTTGCCTAGAATTGTGCATAATACCATTCTTTAATCTATGCTATACAGTATTTGCTAACACCACTTTGCCTTTAAGCATTGAGAGACTTAATGAATACAGTATTTACTTTTATTAGCAAACTTTGTGACTAACCTATTGGAATATTATTTTATTTCTAGTAGGAGCAAAGCAACCACTGATTTTTATGGAAGCAAGATTGAGGTTTTTATGTCAGTGATAACAAACGTATTATCTAAAGTACAAACATACTTCAGTTAAAATATAGCTGCTGTAAAAGCATAGGGAATGGTCAGAATTTACTTTTTTTAGCAATATAAGACAGACCTGAAAAAAGCGTGCAATACCTTAACATCAAATAAATGCAAATAAGAATGATATTTAGAGCTAAAACACTCAGGCTGTGCTGTAGTGAGCACTTAACCCACATGAGCATTCCCCCAGATGCATGGAATTGCTCATCGGCTGCAGGAAAGGTAGTGCAGACTGATCTCTGGTGTTTCAAGGCAGTCGATTTTCTCCTGGTCCTGTTGGTTTTTAGCAATTTCTTCTAGAAGGGCTGCTTTTATCCCTTGCTTTTATTTAAAGGAAAGTAGGTTTTGTCTACCACATTTTCTGACATAAACATAAAAAAAAAATCAGCATCTATAAAAATGTGGTACATAAATATGGTTTAATTCCAGATTGCTGTTGGATTTAAGTGTTATCAAATTTCAGTATATTCCTGCCTTATGTTAAAGAAATATATTACTTAAACTTCAGTACGCAGTAATGTATGCTGTCCTACAGGAGATTTATTTTTGCAGGATGTGGAGTGCAATGAAATGAGTCAATATGGTGAGGTGTATGTGATCTCTGGGAGTTAGACCATTTAACATAGGAAATGCATTGTTCTCTCTTGTGCGCAAACTATACCACAGCACAGTCCAAGGTAAGACAGACTTCCTTTTATTGCTCTTAGAAGATGCTAGTAAGGGCTGGTACTGAACCCTCCAAATATGGTTCAGCCTGGTTATGATCATGACAGAGGAAACTTGGGAGCTGCACACAATGTATAGAATAATAGGAGAATATTTCTGTATGTTTAAATTTTGCACTGTCTAGATGCTTATAAAAACGGAATGCAACTGTGTAGAAATAGCAAACTATATTTTCTAATATCTCTTGTTACTCAGATGTTTAAATAGCATACCTTAAAATATCATGTAAGTCACATGTTATTTATATATGCTATATATATATAAAATTGCACTTGCTTTTATATATATATACGTAGACACACATATATAATCCAAGTATAATTTCAGCCTTCGGTACCTTTTTAATAACTAAAACCTTTCCTTAAGAGAGTTCAATACTTTGAAGAAATCGAGTATACATTTTTCAAATTAAATTTGTTTTCATATATTTGTTGTACACAAATATAAAATAAATTTCTTTATAAATAATTCTGTTCTCCTTCCTTATTTATCTGCTTTTATGGCAGGTTTTTTTCCCCATAGGTGTAGCATGTCTTAGGGAACTGCTTTTACTTCGCTCTCCCTTAACCTACTGTGAATGTTACATAGCCAGCACTTTATCTCCAGTGGGTTTCTGGCAGGGGCACAGCACTGCAAGGTACCAGGGGTCACTGCACCTAATCTGCTTTCCGGAGAATATTGCAGGCACCCAGGCCCAATAGAGAGGGTAAATGTTTAGAGGAAGGCTCAACTTCTACTTAGCAGAAGGTCTGTCTGCTTCCAAAAGCCCCGGAGTGGTATGTGGTGAGTCACAGGTGTGCTGTAGGAGCCCCACTGTGCCCGGTCTCAGTCTGCAGTGGAGGAATTTGGCTGGAAAGTTGGTTTCTGTCAAGGTTTCATCTTCAGGAATGCAGGTTTGGAGTGCCCTATGGGCAGCAGGTTAATGCCACTTGGTGGATCAGCTCTGCAGTGGGTTTTAAAGAATGCTGCGAGGGAGGGGAAGAAGATGCAGGCTGTTTTCAAACCAGCTTCCATGTTTGTGTTTTTGAGAACCAGAGAGTTACATCAAAATGAATTCACTTGCTAATTGTTCCCAAACACTGCAGTGTCCTAGGACAGATGACACAGTGAAGACTTGTTTTGCAAGTTTAGTATAATCCTATAAATTAATCCCTTGTAGCCCTCTGTCTCCCACCCACCCACTCTAGTTCCTTCTCAGAACCGTAATAGTTTGGTGTTTCTGAAATGAGGGACTGGCTGGTACCCACTAAAATAAGACGCTGCTGCAGGCCCCGCAGGGCTTTGCCCTGCACTCCCAGCATAACCTGCCAGTCCGTCAGCACCCAGAGGTGCTGGGCAAAGGCAGATTGACCTCTGGGGGTGCGCGGTCCTCTCGCTGCTGCTGGCCTGGCAGCAGAGACAAGGGACAGCTTGCGCTCCAGTCCAGCTCAGGGCAGGCTGTGTTTTGCATGTACTTGTGCTCAAGACACATGTACACCTCACTCCTTCAAAACCAAGGAGATTTCGAGTAAGAGACACTGTCCCCGCTGCTTCTGCTGTTCCCCTGGGTGCCCTGGCCACAGGGTGGGAGCAGCAGGATCAGCGACATGAGGCCAGTTAATGAACCACTTTGTGAGTCTCTTATCGTTGTAGCTATATGGCTTCCGTATGTTAAAGGCGCCTCAAACATAGGCTTTTTCACAAGCTATATCAGCTCTTATACACTAAAAAAAAAAGTATATGTGTGTGAACTGGTTAAAACTGGGGCCTTAAAAAAACACAGTGGCTATAGCCATGGTGGTAGGCTGACATCTGGATTTATGCAGAAGAGTCATCACTCCAGGAAAGGAGAGGGAGCTTGTTGTGAAGTAATGCTTTGGCCTTTTGTGTGTACTCACAAGTGGATGGTGTCTGAAGACTCTCTCATCTCTCAGGATAGAAGGCAAGGTAAAACTGAAGTGCAGAGCTTGCCTCCAGTACCCTGGCACAAGACAATGATAATAATGACCCACGAGACAGGACCTGCCCGATGTGAGTCCTTACTGCCCTCTCAGCAGCTGGCAAAGAGGAGCAGCTGGAGCTTTCTGTGGCACTAGCTAAGCTCCATTGTGTTTCCTTTTCCTCCTCACCCCCAAAATGACTCAGTTAAGTAACACAACACCGTAAGTCAGCATTTCTGTTGGGGTGACACTGAAGAACCCGTTGTCACAAACATGATGCCTCATGTGGATGTTGGTACTCCATTGATTGTACTGAAAGGTCTCAGTCTTAATCCCCTTAGCCATGTTTTGCAGTCCATTTACCCAGCTGAATTTGGTAAGCCATGAGATTAGGCCTTCTGTATCAGAATATGTGATGTAAAGAGGGTAGTTTTAGATTGGACATCAGGAAGAAATACTTCACAGAGAGGGTGGTGAGGTTGCCCAGAGAGGTTGAGTCCCAGCCCTGGAAGTGTTCAAGGCCAGGCTGGATGAGGCTTTGAGCAACCTGGTCTAGTGCAAGGTGTCCCTGCCCATGGCAGGGGGGTTGGAACTAGATGATCTTTAAGGTCCCTTCCAACCCAAACCATTCTATGATTCTGTGATATTTTTCTTATTGTTCAGTATGTTACAAAATGTCTGTGGTTAATGTCAGCATGGCCAGCAGTCCTTTGCTCCTTCACCCGTGGTCTGGAAGGAGATGTGAAATACATGGTACAGGATACCTTACCAGTCCCAACTCAGAGTTTCAAAATCATGCCCTCCCTCTTCCCATCCTTGAATTTAAGGATGAAAACAAAACAGAATTAAAATGAGTGTGCTCTATACCCACTTGTTTACAGAATAAAGGGCAGCGCATTCAGTGGCACTAGAAGCAACTTCATCAGCTTCCAGATTCAGCTGAATAAGACAAAACATTGTGTAGTTCATTGGCAAACTGAACTAATAGCTCTTGGTTTATTGACTATTAAAATAAGGTCACCTACAGGTCCCTCAATAAACCTGCAAAAATGTTTAATCCTGCGTATTTGAAGAGCCTCATTCTAGTCTGGCCTGTTCCTGCTTTGCTATAAAGAAAAGTCATCCACCAAAGGGCCTGACCATGCTTTTCAGATCAAAGCCATGACAGCAGTCAGCAACTGTATTATTTTTACAGTCACTTTTAAAAAAAACCCCATAACTTCCAACTGCACCCCAATCAGTGAGATCACTGAAATAGCCCAACTCCAAGCAGTGTAGGCATGTGACAGGCATTCTGAAATCCTTATACAGGCCACCGGTGTAATATTAAATGCACAAAGCAAAAAGGTCTTGGTTATGTCCACATGTTTTTGGGATCAGGACCCGCTTGAGCAGCCCAAATGGAGCAGAAATAGTACACTCAGAAACCTTCCCCAGAGATCAGGGACTTGCAGCCAGCCTTCTCAGACCTTGCGCTTAGCCAGCATAGGCCAGCAGAAAAAGAGAAGCCGTTCCAGGAACAAAAAGAGAAAAGGCTTCCCGTGTCAAACTCCTGTTTTATTCACCTCTTGTTAGGCAGCTTGCAAAAACCGAAGACATTGCACTCTGCAGATGTATTAGCCAGCACATTCTCATTTGGTGCTCTTTATAGTTTCAGTACAGATGATACCTGTGGTCCAACTTCTTTTAGCCAGGAAATTTTACTGCCCTAATGCAACAGGTCTGTTTCCATCCCCTCCATTTTCAGTGGCTGCAAGGATTTTCTTCTCTATTGTTTCTCAATAGCTGGCATTCCAGACAATGGTACATTATTTTTTTCTTTTCACTGTAGGCTAAAACCTGTCTAAACTGTGGCTTCACCTTTGCCTTAGACCCTGTACTTGTCACTTCTGGTCTGCCCAGGTGGAAGGAGTATCTGTTCCCCAAAACACAAGCAATCACCTACTGGCAGTATAAGAACCATGGCAAATCGTGTGTGCCCACTTGCTGGGAAAAGCAGCAGTTCTTTGGAAAAGCAAACAAAATATGTCTTTATCATCCTGTTAAAGCGGACAAGTTGATTTTGTGTGTGGGCTAGTTAATTTTCATGTTTTTCCAGGCTGCCCTAAAGCCCTTCTTCTTGCAGTCTGGGTATTGTCTCCTCCAGTTTACAACTTTATTATTGTATGTTTCATACAAACACATCTGGAGAACATCCTCAGGTATAACTGCTGGGCAGTGCAGAAAATATCTGGCGTGATCTGAAACAGGTTTTTCTTCTCATGAAAGTACACCCCTGGGACCAGGAAACTTAGAAGGTCTGTAATGGCGTAGAGATCCTTTCACCACCAGAACACCACATTTGGCCTGGGTCTGTAACAGCCAGCATCCCTGGTGATTTCTTAGCTGTTCACTGTTTTCTTGTGAAATTACTTGGTGCTGGTACCAGTTCACAGAAATCCCTGTGGCAGTATCCCTGAGAGCCACCGTGATGCTGCAACTGGTGAGGAGACTGAATTCCTTACTCTAAGAACAGTCGGTTTCTAGCCAGAGAGCAGTCAGGAGGTGGAAGGGTGGGTGGAGGGTGGAGAAGGGCAAAGAGGAATTTGCATTTTGCCTCTTGCTGTTTGCCCCTCTCATTCATCCTAAATTGGATGGGTTTCCACGGTGGCATTGTGATAACACACTTGGGGCAATTAAAATAACACAGGCCTGTGAAACCCTGTGAAATTAGGTCCTAATTCTTAACTTTATTCCAGTAACTGTCTGACACCAGGGACTTGAGTGAAACAAAGCTCCTACAAATCTGGGGGGATGGAAAGGTCCACTGAGAAAGATTACGCAACATACCTGCGATAAAATATTTCCAAGACATGTTAAAATCTTTTGTAGGAATAGGATTCCTCTGGAAAATCCTACTCCTCCAAATAACTAGTACAGAGAATAGGAATCCTAAAAACCATGGACCAAAATCTCAAAAGAAAGGTCTGCGCAGCACTGCCGCCCCCTCCATGAGACGGTCCCCAGCTGCCTCTCTGCGTGCATGGTTGCTGCTCCATTTTCACACCTTCCTTTACGTGCTGCAGAAGGTACTTGCAATCACAGTGTTTTCATACACCTTTTCTGCGTCAGCCCGGTTGTACAAGATTCTGAGAAAGGTGATCATTTTATCTTGTTCCAAGTCTGAACAATTTCTAGGGAAAAAAAATCCAAACAGTTGTTTTTCTGAAGCTGAGAAAACTAGAATTTGTTTTCTCCACGTTGTCATCTTCAGCTTTGTGGGCTACCACCAGTCCCAACCGTCACCAGTGACCATGAATTCAGTATTCTCTGTTGATAAATTACAATTTTATCTCTGTTTGGCTAGGGCTTTTAGTAGCCTGCCAACTCAAAACCATTGCCTAATACATCATTAGCGGGCAAATACGTTCCTGTGTTTGTCTGTGGTTTGTAAGCAGCTCCTACCAAAGCCTGGGCATTCCAGCATCCTGCTGGGGAAGGAAAGCAGTTCCCCAAGTCCTTTAGACTGCATATTTTTCTTTTAAAATAAAATATTTTTTGTTTTTCAAGGTCAGACACTTGGGGCTGTTCAGGTCACAAGACGCCAGAGGCTGTTTACTTTGGAAAACAAGGACAGCAGTGGTGGGAGGTGGTTTTAGCAACACCCAAATCTAGCGTTTTAAACCAAACAGCTGTCTGGCCAAAGGGCAGCTTCACTCATCCTTACTGACACCATGACATAGAGGGAGAGCGTCCAAGAGCTGACTGACATACATACAACAGGAATAATACTTGGTATTCTCGCTTATGAACTCAAATACCTCATAGTGTGTGGGAGATCCTCAGATGAGAGGAATAAATATTTTGGATTGACTGCAGTCAGTGTTTACAGTGGAAAGTGATTTCTTGGAAGGCTGAGACAGTGCCCAGTAGTGAGTTGCATCTAAA
>NW_010257099.1:32285-58794 GCF_000690775.1 Eurypyga helias | reverse complement strand
CCCTACACCCAGATGCCAAGTGGGATGGTAGGTTTTCCTTTTCCCTTTGGGTATTTTATTTCGGCCTTCAGTTTGGGCAACCATTCAGGCTATGGAGATTTCTCCAAGTCAGATTTCCTTCTAAGTGATCAGTGGAAAAACAGAAGAAATGATTCTTTGATATAGAGTGACAAGAAAATTAACAGTGTGAAAGGTTCCTACTGTTAGTACAAAGGGAGGTGCTTTTATGTACAGTTTTGCTTCCCTTCTGAATTGCATCGCGGGGCTGAGGCTGATCGAGTGGGATGCACAGCTTTGCTCCTCCTTGCTTGCTGGCCAAGCTGCGCTTTCTAAGAGCACAGGACTTGTCACGTCTGTGGACAACTCAGCTGAGAAGACCTGGACTCCTAGACCTTATTGCATCTGCTCTGGAGAAACCATGTGTCTCCAGCCATTTCCATCCCAAGCTGGGTGGCCATGCGTGAGTTCATAACACTGTTTAAAAATGTATGCGACTTTCTGTATGTGGATTTTTTTTTCATCCTAGCTTTTTCACCACAAACCAAAATTGCCATAGATAACTACTTTCCCCCTGCGAAGACATTTGTTTCCTGTTGACATTTAATCAGTAGATACATTCTGTGGGTCTAGTTAGAGGGCAAAAATAAAAGCCAATTTTAGATGATTCAGCCCATTCTTAACCAGCGAAATGGTGTTTAGAAATGTTAAGCTGCAATAAAAATCCACGTCTATGTGGACTCACCTAGAGTTTCACAACAGCACTGAGGATAGGGCACAGAGCTTCCTATTTCAAATGTCTTCAAAACATCCCTTCAAAGAATGTCTATTAGGTGTTAGGAGTATAGAGCCTGTGGCATCCAGTTACACAGTTTTGACCATTTAAGAGAGGTGAATAAAATAGGGTCGGTTTTAGAAGCATACTGTGAATGGATTACTGTTTTAGCCCAGAAAACACACATTTCTTCCAGCAGTATAAAAGTGGGGGGGAGCGTTTATGCCACCAGTGTAGGAAACACACATCTCTCTTCTCCGGTGACTAAACTAGACTAATGAGAGCTATCAAACTTGCTAATGACCAAGGGAAAGCCTTTCAGTGCCTTGCGCTGGTAAAACCTAAGTGTTTTCTGTAGAGTCACTTCCAGCTGACACCAATGCAAATGAGAGGCAGATAGGATGCAGCATCAGTGTAACCCAATAGTTCAGGTGCTCTTAATGGCAGTGAGTGACTACAGAGAAGCAAGTCCATATTTCCCAGGAGACAATGCCATAAATTGCCAAAGGCACACTCCATTACCTTGAGCTTTACCTGATAGATACATTTCTGAATTAACTGCATTTTAAACCACTGATGTTCCAGAAGAAAGTATACGAATTCTGCTGCTTTCTGTGAGGGAGGAAAAAAGGGCAAAATGACAGAGCCGAGCTACTGGCCCAGGGGACCATCCTCAAGCTGTGCCAGATCAGCCCCGTGCGGGCATGAGGACAGGTGGGGAAACTGCTCTTACAGACGGATCCTAAAGGTGAGTCGCTGACTTCTGCTTTCCAAATGCGTACGCTGTCGTGGGCGATGCGTAATCTCAGTGTGTTTGCCATTATGCAAAGAAAAGTCTGACCTCTATTCCACTCCATCAAACAGCTTGTCCTTATCAAGATCTGTGGGCCGGGTAGGGAGCTGTAGGAGACCTGTAAAAGACTGAGCCTGGGGTTGTTTACAAGATGGTTCTTGGAGATGCCTTCGAATCAGCTGAGGCAACCACTGCTTTTAGAAGCCAGACGTTAGCTAAGTATATTTATATTTTGAGAGTAACAGGATAACTTGGGACAAAAATGCTCACCTCCAGCTCACAAAGCGTTTTCATGCCTGAGATTGTATTACAGTTTAGAAAATTCATGGCAAAGTCTCCAGGTTTGTTTGAAGACATGCGTGAAGAATTATATGGTGAAACGTTTCATTCTGGCTGTGAAAAAAGTTAATTCAAAACAACTAAAACGTCAGCCATAAAGATGTACAACATTTTTCAGGAAGCCTTGTCCACCCTGAACAAATGTTTTCATAAAAAACAGCCTGCCCGTAATAATCACTGTTATTGAAAAGACATCCCAAGGTTGCTGTATGGAAATATGTTAAATACGTTCTGAAATTCAATCTAATATAATTTCAACATTAGAGCTCATTCATAATCCTGTATTAAAAGCCTATGCAATTTTCATGAAATATGCCTGTCTGTGTAATCATGAATGCTGAATATTGTCATGGCTTTCCAGGAATTTTCAACCTCAGTGCAGAGGAAAGAAAACTCTTCCAACTGGACTTTTACACCACTGAGAAGAAATAACAATAACAGCTCTAAACTTAAAATAAACATTTCTGGAAAAACACTGTCTTTTAAAAGAGGCTGTAGTCTGAATTTCAAGCTACTAGTAATAGGACACAGAAGCTTCGAATGTGCCTGTGGTCACAGCCCCTTGCTTTGTGCGGTTCTGGGGACAAACAGCCCCAGTAGGAAGGAATCTGTTTGCTCACACCTAGATTTAGAAAGTGATCCCTTCAGATGGAGTTGGCCTAAATCCCATAAATATCTTGGGTTTGAACCCCCAGATTTACAGCTGGCTGTAGCTGTTTCTCTGGTTATCAAGTCTTGCCAGTTCTTGCTAATCCTGCACTACAGTGCGGCACCACAAGTGCCCGCAGCGTCATGGGAGTGGAAGGGCAAAGAGGAAATCTTCAGCGTCGCCATACGTCTGATGTGCTTGTATGAGTACACGAGCTGCTCATCCGTAATTTCTTTGTGTTTGTGGTTTTATAAAAGAATCGAAGTCTATGAAGTCATACTCGCAGACACAAAAAGGTGAGGAGTGGGAAAATCCTGCTTCTCTCTCTAATGTTCCTATTCACTGATGGCTCTTTGATATTTTTCCTTTTTATGAGCAACCTTTTTTTATTAGTGGAATATTGCTGGTTCCATGGCATGACTTTAAAATGATAGGAAAAATTATACAACTGGGATCTCAATTATTCAGCACAGCCATTTTAATCCCTCGTGTTATTTGATCCAGTACAAGGTAATATACGTCTTATTTCCAATTAGAATACAATTCTCACTATATTCATCATCTATCGATGTCTGCTTTTCCATTTGCCAGAGACATGAAAGTCTGTGATTCAAAGGGTGCCATTCAGACTACCCGGCTCGTGGACAATTACACAGTGTCAGCAAGGCTGTGTGCAGGTTTGGTGCCTGCAGCCCGGGGCGGCTGGGAGCTGGTGTGCGCTTTCTGCCCTGCGGAGTTTCTCGCCAGCTGACAGCCCATTGCAGACACGGCCCCTCGGTGCCTCCCAGCCCTGTGCCATTCGTGTGAGCAGTGTTGCACAGCACATTTGCTTGAGACTCTCAACTGCATGTGGCAAAAAGATCACTTCTCACAGCCGGGGGGCCTGGTTCTCCAGACCCCCTTGCAGTGCTGTGTGCTCTGTGACCCGACATTCTGCTTTCCTTGCTGTCCTGGGGGTGAGGTGCGTGATGCACCAGGGATGGAAAAGGGAGAGGAGAGGACAGGACAGGGCAGGACAGGACAGGACAGGACAGGAGAGAGAAAATGGGAATGGGAATGATGGTGGGTGAAACAAGAGTGTGGTTCTGGCCCATCACTGGCTGCCTGCTGGTGGGTGATGCTGCTCCTGCACCCCTCCTTCTGCCCCCGTCCCCCCACTCCTGCCACTCCCACATGCTGGTACTTCTATACCAGTGTTAAGATGGTTTAGATTTCAGAGACCACAGGAGATGACTAACCCCGCAAAAAAAGCTGGCCATTTGGACTACTATGTGAACTGACAGTGGGGTGAGAGGAACGCTTGCTCCAGTAGCGAAGTGCAGAGGGGAAGAGGAGCAAGGACTGGGCGGACTAGAGGAGGGGACAATGGAGACAACATTTCTCCCCTAATGGGAATGACAGGTTGGTGTGCTGTATCATGTAACTTCACCACTTTACTGGTCTTTCACCATCTGTACAAATACCTAACAAGCCCCTTCTAATGCTTGCAGAATACCTGGAAAGAAAGATACCTTGAAAGCCTCCAGTGAATGAAAAGCTGATGTTGACTGCAAAGCTGTAGTATTGAAATGGACTGGTGTTTCTAGGTCAGTGGGCTGACCTGGGTTAAGAAGGCTTCCCAGAAAGTTCTTCCAAAGCTCGATAGACCTGGTGCAATGGTGGCAGACAGTGCCCTTGGGAGGGACCGGGTCTAAACTGAGAAGGCACACACATGCCCACCTCTTGTGTACGGCAGGATTCATTCTCACACTTCCAAATGAACAGGCTGCTTCCCATATACACAGCTGTCAGAGTGAGATTTTAACTGTTTCCATCTCAAACCTTGCTTCTTCACCTGTGTCCAAGGTGTCCTGGCAGATGACCAGGTTACTGTAGGTTGATGCTGAGAAGACAGATAGGGAACGGTGATTCACTCTTTCTTATGGCACAAGACCTAGAAGGGACCCAGTGAAACTTCCAGGTAGGAGGTTTAGTGTAAGCAAGAGGCAGAACCTTTCTATACAACACAGAGTTGCTCCGTGGCACTCACTGCTGCAGGATGTAACAGGATGCACAAGCAAATATGATTCCTAGGGATTAGGCAAAATCATGGAAATGCAGGGATGTACTATTTAAAACCAGTTATATAGGCACAAACATGAGTTCAGAGGTATCCTAATCCATTTATTGCTGGAAGCTGGAAGTGTGTAGTAGAAGTAGAATGATAACTTTCTTAGAAATGTTCCTTAAGAGGCCACGAGTAGCATTGATGGGAAAGAGAAGGTTAAGTGACATGGCCCTGAGCAGCTGCAGCCTGGTCTAGTGGAAGGTGTCCCTGCCCATGGCAGGGTGGTTGAAACTAGATGATCTCTAAGGCCCCTTCCAACCCAAACCATTCTGTGATTCTGTGATTCTAAGTGTGAACACATGCAACTCATCCAGACATCCCGCGTGTGTACACATTCACCCTCGCGTGCCCTGCTGTAACTCTGCCCGTCCTAGAACCTCAATCTCACGCGTGTTTGTGAAGAGCCAGGGTGAGAACATGGTTGCCTTGTTCTTCGCACTGTCTTTCACCCCAGGAGAGGAATGTAATTCTGCAAGATGCTGAGCACTTGTGAGCTCTGTGCAAGCCTTGCTTTGAACCGCTTTTATGAATGAACAAGTTTATTCCACGTGGTAGGTGTTTGAGCTAATCCAAATGCACGATGTGTTTCAAAGGTACGGAAGGGCAGGAGCCCACAGCTCTGAATTTTTGTAATGATTTTCCAGGGCCCTCTTTAAAATCTGTCCCCTTGCTAATCTCAACAGATGGTGAGCTCTCAGAGTTATGCTAACGCTGGAAGAATTTTAATATCTTTAGAGACACCTTCTTGCAGGGGCTTTTACAAGTAGATCTATGTATTTTCATGTAAATATTTGAAAAGCATTATGGTGAAAATACTCATTTTTTACTCTAGTGGTAGGGAAAAGGGCCTTACTAGCTGTAACATTATGTAGCATTGGTATCCTGCACATGGTGATTATGGGACAGAGAACTCCAGACGGTGCCAGAAAGTTTTTCTGCGTGCAGCTCCACACACAGAGAACACCGGAGATTTAACTTACGGTTGTGCTGACCGGGAACAAGAAATTTCCCTGCAGTGATGTAGCCAGGCTATCTGCAGGCTCTTGAAGGCTGCAGAAAGCAGCCACAGCATTTCAAAGGTAAATGAATGCAGCCCTTAAAATTGCAAAGCCTCCAAAAGCCTCTGCCCAGCATAAGACAAAGGCAGCAAGCTGCCATCCGCTGTTGTTTCTGCTGGAGGAATGATTGCTGTTGCTGCTCAAGACATCCTTTGGAAAGGCTGCCCGGGAACAGCCAGCCTGGGAAAGGCTCCTAACAAGTGCTGTATTTGTAAAGGTGTCCAGCATTTCTTTTTTTGCAGCAAGGTGGGAGACTGCCCTGAGGATAAGCATTTCTGAGTGAGGACTGAAGGAAAGGGATTCCCTGGGTTAAGCAGAGAACGGGGATGAGCAACCATTGGGGAGAGGGCAGTGGTCTCCTACACCATTTGGTATACTTGACTTGTCTGGGCCTGGTGCTTGGGTCTCAAACCTCTGTGAGATACAGTGCCTTGAGAAGCAGAAGGACTTCAAAGCATGTTTCAAATGATTGCATCTCAAAACATCAGCAAATGTGGATGTTCTTGGGCATTGAGCTGAGTCTGTAAGATTGGGAGGAACACAGGGAGAAAGGGAGAAAATTAAAAGCCATGAGAACAAATAGATTCATTCCATTTGTGTAGGAGGAAACTGAGGAACAAAAGCATTTATGAACCACCTGAGGTCAGTCAGACACTGATGCTGAGAATGGGGAATCTGTAACTCACCATCCTTGTTTTAGTCCCCAGACATGTATGGCCACACAGGGGAGACCCTCCGCTCCTGCCTCTGGATGCTTGTCCTCTCCTTGAGGTTGAGCAGGTGGGTGCAGCCTGAGCTCAGAAGGACGAGGAGAGAGGTTGAGGAATGTGTGAGGTGGGGTGGCTTTGAGTTTTTAAAGTGAGTACATCTATGGTGGGTAGCACAAGTTACCGGAGGGTAGCTGTTCCAGGGGGGACCATCAACCTGCTGCCATCATGGGCTGTGACTTAATAGCAGTGAGTTTTACTTCTTGCCCAGCAGCCCCAAGTAGGCATTCAAGGGGTTGAAAAAGAGCCGTATCTTGACCACTCCATGCACGCCAAGCTTTTCCCCCTCCTGGGTTGTGGCTTTCCCTGCCAGGCAGGCGTCCCTCTGCCTGTCCGCAGACGTTGGCAGGGTCTGGGGTCACCAGGCTGCAAAAAAACACCCTGCTGGGTCCAGAGCTATGTGCTTGCTTTCATCACATGGATATGTGTCAACGTGTCACTTGAAAGTAGTTCAAGTAAGAGAGATGAGGGAACAGATGAGGAGGAGGGAGGCAGGAAACATGTCATAAATCCACAGTGAGTAGGACTCTGAAGTAAGAGCATTAAAGACTCTGGAAAACACATAAAAATCTGCCATAGAAAGGGCACTGTCAATGCATCCTGTCAGTGCAGTTTGCTTTTTATTTCCTAGCGTGCAATATGATATAAAAAACGTTCATCTTTACTAGATGATCCATGGAAGCCCGTATTTCACATGAGATTTATTTCTCATATGAGTAGACTTGGCGTTTCCAGACACTGGTGGATATCAGTCACCATCCTATAAAACGAGGCCACCAGCACCTGCGGTCTCCCAGGAACTCTCTCTTCCAAGTGCTCTTCTTCACACACGGGCCATTTTGTTTTGTTTCTACTTTTTGTTTAGCTAGAGCTGAACTGAGGAATATAGAGTTAAATAAACAATAATGGAGAAAGATCAGACTGAAATAATTTCCCGACCCCTCAATCCCACTCGTGCAATCATCAGATATGTGAGGCTTTGCACTTTCTCATGTTGCTATTGTAAAAAGAGAGAGAAAATTTGAATCCACTCAAATATTACGGAGTCTCACATACTACAAAGCGTTTCCTACTTCAGGGATCTGAAATTCCCTCAACACCCAGAATATTAAGCAATCTGGGGCTTGTGCTTTCAGAGATTTGAGAGGTGGGAACATCCTGGCTTGCCTAAAAATGGTTGGTGAAGGGAAAAATTGCCAGCGCAGCAACAACCAGCCTCTCTGGCAGCCCACTGTATTCTCATTCAGCCATCCCTGCCACCTTCATGGGACTCACCATGTCCAACACAGGGTAAGGTCTCCATGCTCCATCTGAAAGAGTCAGTGATGTTAGTGAACAATGAAGAGGATTTACACAGTGTAATCAACTTTAAACATGATGAGATACAATTTCTCTACAAAAGTGAGTGAACTGGGACATCCCAGCCTGAGAGGGTGACTTCCTCTTCCTCACTGCACCTCCTTGGACACACTGGGTAGTAGCAAGGACACGTACCAGTGATTTTGGTGGCAGTTGATTGTGAAGGGTTGATTGCACGGCTTTGATCCGCTTCGTCTGCAAGGTATTCTTACAGAACTATGTGCTGTACCATGGGGATGGAAAGAAGGAAGAGCCCATCCCACTTGAGATTCCCTGTGTGGACTCACCAGCCAGACGAGCACACTGCTCCCTTCCCTCGGCCACCCATCTTACCTTACTCTTCTCCTCCCAGCACGGTTTGAGAGCTATTGCTGCCGAGACTGCATTTTCCTTTCTTTGGTTTCCTTGCTAGTCTGCGCGTAACGTATTAGTGGTGTGAAATGGAGAGGAAGGAAATAGAGGGAAAGCACAAGGAGCAAAGTAAACATCTTCAGGGAGGTAGAGACCGCACAGAGAAACGCTCGCTCACCCTTTTGAACCAGGAATTTAACATCCTTCTACTCTCCATGACAGTTCTGCATGCCAGGAGCCAGGAAGGTTACAGAGCCCTGGGAGTCAGGCTCCCAGGCACCTGTCCTTCATCACACTGGCTGTGTGTGACCTGCTTTCAGCTTGGAAACATTGGAAAAGTGCAGAGGCATTTCTGTCCAGATGAGCAGGCTGCTATATATTGGGACTTTAGCTGTCTTTTCCCCAGTGATAGGATGTTAGGAGGAGCTGTTTCCTTCATGTGATGGCTTGAATCCTGCCAGGAGTCTCAGTAGATGAAACAGCTTCAGTTTACAGCCTTCTGGGCACTGAGGTGATGGCCATCCTGCAAAATCCTAAAATGCTGGGAGAGCAGGCAGGGTGTAGCAGCCCCCTCTGTTATATGCCAGAGCAGCAGAGTCAGCACCTGTACGTGCAGAAGGACTCGCAGGGTCTCCAGCCACCGTCGCAGCGAAAGGCAAGGTCCCAGCTGAAGTTTCGTTTGGGACAGCCAGCAACCCCACAAGCCGCGGCCTGGCTGAAATGGAGTGAGCACCTTCGGAGACGTGTGGCACAACCCCATGGCAGCCCTCGGTGTCTCACCTGGGGAAGGCTGCCCGTGCAGCGAGCCCGCAGGTCTCTGCTTCTGCTGGGAGAGCTGCGGAAGTCTCAGCTCGAGAGCATGTGGTTGCAGGCTGGAAATGTGAAGAGGGCAGGGGTCCCTAATGCATGCTTTGAGGTCCTCCTGGCTTCCTCTCACCCCATCCACCTGCTCCAGGTGACGGGAGTCTTTCAGGACCATTGCACAAACACAGCCATAGCCGAGAAATTGAGCAGAACAGGAAAACCTCGCAGGGCTCTTCACTGCCAGCCAGAAACACAACCTGACTGCTTTCTAGGTTGGATGGGATCCTGGGTCTGCAAATGAGAAAGAGCTGTGAGGAGCCAGAGGTGGCTCGGGGCTGAGGTGCCTGGAGGCTAAAGCCAGCTCTGCTCCTTGTGGGGTTGGACACAGATCTGCCATACAACCCATGGGGCCTGGGGCTGCACAGCAGCTGCGTCACAACTGATGGGGAAGAAAGAAGCAACATGGTATTATTTGCCTGTTAACTGGGAAAGTGGGCAGCTTCGGTGACCCTCAGCAGGGTAACCAGGTACAGTGCAGTTCACTGTTACGGGGCTACATGTCCATGGTCTTACCCAGGTTCATTCTGCTTGTCCTTCTCCTTGGTGTAGTTTCCTTGGCTCCACATGCTGAGCTGTGCTTGCAGGGAAATGCCATAGCCCGCAAGGGTGCAGAACAATGCCAGACACTCTTGGGGATGGCTCAAAGCTGCTTACTCCTTTGCCAAAACTGGAACTGTCCTAAAGGTGCTGTGCCGAACACTCCTGCCTGCCAGCAGCACCCAGCAGGAGTGCTGAGATGTTCAGAAGCCCCATCTTTGCTGCATCCCAGCTGGAGGCTAGACAAGCAGCAGCAGCACTTGTAAAAATCATCTTTCCCCTGAGCTGGAGGCATAGGCCCTCATTCGCCTATTTTCCGGTTCCTTTACCCTCTAATTTTGCAATGGCCTCAGGAGTGCATCTGCTTCAGCGTTTCCTGGGAAAGCCGTGCTCCCTCTATGGGAGAGAAAGAGGAGATCTCTCATGCAACCAGCCCCTTTCCAGCGTCTTAAAAGCTGCTCAGCCAAAATTTCGCCCTGATTTTATTTCTTCAGCTTTGGTGATCCAATTGTCAAAGCAGCAATAGGTTGCCGCGCTTTGGAGAGGAGCGCAGTGGCCAGCCCTGGGCCCCCAGTTCAGAGGGCAGCCACTGGCCAAGGGGGGTGGTTGGGCATGAACCACTCAGAAAAAAAGGGTCTTTTTGGAAACAAGTGCAGAAACATGTGCCTCCATCACTGGCCTCGGCTCCTAATGGAGCTACCCCAGGGCACCATGTGTTTTTTGGGTTAAAATGTACACTAAACAGCATATGCAGACGTCCGTACATGTGCGAGCCTGGTTCGTGGCTCCAGCGCGAGAGGGGCTGTGGGAAGAAAAGGAGGAGTTAAGCTGTGTGGCTCCAAGCACACTGCATCCTCAGGGATGGGCTGCCGGGCGGGGGGCCTGTTCCCATGTGGGGCTGGAGCAGCTGTGGCCAAGGGTCCTACCGAGGGTTCCGCAGGGTTGGGGGCGGACGAGTGTTTGCCGACTCCAGCCCCCAGCCCCTTGGCACGCAGCCCAGTCCCAAGAAATATAAACCAAAGAAGCATAAACAGATGATCACATGAAAAATATATCATGATTAGCCAGATAGATCCCAAATGTTTGTTCTGTAAACTGCAGCAGGCAGCACAAGTGTTCGCCGCAGCTGTAGTTTCTCATCTTATTTGTGTAAGTGTGCCATTAAGCTTAGACATGGGCAAAATAATCTTTCCTTGATTCTCACTTAAGAAGCTGCGTTAAAGATATATCAGTGTTTGATTCGACCCTTTTGCGACTGGTATTATACCATAAACTGATTCTTACTTAATACAAAATCTTTGGGCGTTTTTTTCTCCCGAGTTACTTCCCTTTCCCTCTGAAGCCAGAGAAGTGGTTTGTTTTGTGAATGAAAGCTGGATGGATGCTTTTAGCAAGATGGCATTAACACTGACCTCTGCTCATGCACTGAATTCCTGCCCAGCGGGAGGCGAGGTTGGAGGAAAGGGTTAGTTCATTGATGGTCAGAACCTGCTGAGCACAGGGCTGTTAACCTGCCTGGAAAGGGAACCGCTCAGAGGGCTTTTCCCTTTCTTGGATTAGCCCAATGAAGCCATCCTTCTCTCCCTTCAGTTTTAACCATCTGCTGGAAAGATGGCTCTGGTTCATCTCAGCTTGCTAGAGATTTTTTTTTTTTTTAATATCTAAAATGTCAATAAATTTGGGGGGGGGATCCACTTTAATTTTCCTATTGCTACTGCCTGTATCAGAGAAGACTATCTGAATTTCACAGCACGAAATATTTAGCAAGGACAGGGCAAAGAAATCAAAGCCAAAATCCTCCAGCCATTTCCCAAGAAATTCAGCATGTTTTATGCTCTTGGATTCTAAAACATCCTGGAAGAGGGATAATCTGGAGAAGAAAAATTCTGAGAAGCTGATTGTCAACAGCATCTTCCAACAGCTAGTGCACGAGAGCTGTTCTGAGGGAGACGGGTCTTTAATTTACAATGCTGCTGGACTCTGAAGAGGTATTGTGTAAAAATAGCAACTTTTCATTGGATAGTTTTAACTGCTGAATACGGTGATAAAAACTGTGGTCTGCTTTTTTAGAGCTGGAGAAGACCCAGGCTGGGTCTGCAAGTCAAAACCCAGAAGGTTCTCACAGCACACCTGGAAAACATGCTTTTTCTCTCCTTTTTATCTTCTTAGTCCTTCAGAGCCAAGGCAGCATTTGGAAAATCAGCTGCACCTGTGCTCATTTTTACACCATCAACAGATTAATTGACTAATCCTCCTTTTCTTGCTCATTTTATCCCTACCACTTTGGCTACAGCTACAGGTGGAGCAGCATCCGTACTGAAAGCAGAGCAAGGTGTCCGTAGTTGAAGCTGAACTGTAGCCATAGCAATCAGAAACACAGCATCTTATTTTAGGTCTCGCATCAGTGTCAATCAAGAAAAAATCCACTGAAGTATCAAGAAGAAATCCATTAATTCAGTGGAATTGCACCAGCACAAGGTTGGTTTCGTCTAGATTAGGCTCTTACTTTGGTGTCTGTTTTATTTGTAAATTGAGCACATAGAAGCCACTGGGAGATCATTAAATCGGAACTCAGCAATTTTCATTTCCACTTGGTTTTTTGAGTAAAACCATACTTTGTTATCCTTGCCAGAGTCTACAAGGACTAGTTTGAGCTACTCTCACCAGCTAAGACAACACTTCTTCTCTATAAGGTGAGCACGTTGAATAAAGCTTATCGATGTAGTTGTTTCTTTTTCTTTTAATTCACCTCCTGACCTTTTAAAATTACTTTACTCAGCAAAGGACAATAGGGCCAATCCAACTCCCATTAAAGTCAGCAGGAGTCTTTTCATTGACTTCAGATGAAGTTGGGCTGGGCCCAATAAGGCTCACTTCAAGAGTAAAAAATAGCAACGCAAATAGAGCTTTTTCTTGCCCCCTGTGGCTTGATAACTGACCTCCCATCATGTTCATTGGGACAGGATTGGGCTCATTTTAAAAAAAGCCAAATCAAACTATTACGGGCCCAATCCCATAAACCAAAGCTTATGAAGTATTTGCATTTCCTCTTTTTAATCACACAGGAATATTTGAGAAGTATTCATGACTTTATGAATAGGGAAATACATCCAGCTGAACAGATTGGATTCATCTTCAGGTTGCTTTGTGCCCCACAGTTTTCCTGTTTTAAAACAGAAAGATGACCAGGGCAAGGGGCGCAAAGATGACCTCTTGCACCTCCTTCGCTCTGCAGCTTTCCTGCTCCATCTTCCCACACAAGCACCATCCTCTTCCTTTGCCAGTACCTTGCCAGGTCACGCAGCTCCCATCCTCTCCACCATTTGCTCTCCATGAAGAAAGTGCTACTGATCCCTTCTACTTGCTTGTCCCAGTGTGAGCAAAGCAGCATCCTGGAGGGGTTTGGCTGGGGCAGGGTGGTAGAATGGTTGCTTGTTGGTCTGATGGGAGGAGGCAGACTTGATTTTGTTCAGCCCGAGACACTAAACATTTGTTTTCTAAATAATGCTTAAAATACGCCCTAACACGAGGCAAGTTCCACCAACTACACAAACTCTCAATTTGCTTTATGAGATGGATTTTCCAGTGGCTCTGGGTATGACTGATGTTTTTCTTTATTTGTTTGTCTTGATGTTCTTTTTCCCTTTCTTTCCAATTACTTTACGACAAATCTACGTGGAAGACTCCATCTCTAACACACCAAATTGTTTCACCACCAAGAGAAGAAAGGTCATCTGGCAGCTCTTTGAATTGCTGTTAAAATTACCACCTACTGTAAGTGCTTGTATGTTTTATTCTGGAGACTCTAGATCACAAATTTTCTTTAGGTTAAAAATAAATCCACTCACTGGCATCTGCGGAGAACATTTTCCAATGTCAGAAAACTACCCCACCGCCAGAATAATTTGTAGCAGCCACCCAGGGAAAGGTGGGCTCGACGCCACAGCCACACTGTGAGACAGGACGCAGCGGCGCTGCAAAGCAGCAGATGCTGTTCTTTGGTCACCCTGGTGTCACGAACCCTTCTCCTTTTTCAGCAGAATCTAAATTTACCCAGGCCCTTAAATATAGATATATAGTTTATTAGAAAGAGCGCTCAGATATCCTCGGCATCTCCCTGCGTGAGGAGGAAGAGCCCCCCTGACTCCTGACACCGTCAGCCGCGGTATTCTCTGCACTCGCCCAAATGCGCTGCAGCATCAACATCAGTCACTTCAAAGAGCTCTTTCATGTACCACATATTTTTTTATCCAGAAGGCCCAAGCGAAAGGCAGATCTGGCTGAAACTGGCTTTATTCGGCTCGCCACTTGTGTGGCCCCTTGGAAAGGTCTCAGAAGAGTGAACAAACTTTCCATGCACTTTCAGCGAGCAGGTGTTAAGATATAAAGGTTGTTCTGTCACCTGTTGTTAGCATCACAAGGTAATTAATGGCTTTCTGTTGCTCTGGGATGTGTAGGTCTTACTGAGTGAAGGATTCCCCCCATCTGCACTACAGAGAAGTCCTGTTCCCTGGATGGGACAGCGCATGGAGAGGGGCAGTTTCCGTTCCTCTCTGCCGAGGCTCCTGCTCATGTCTCAGGAGACAGCCTGCCAATTGTACTGGAGCAGGGCATGCCATGGCGGGATGGGAAGCATGGACAGCTTCAGATCTGCCCACCCCAGCCACTGCAGAACTGTGGGCTGCCCTTCACAGTGCCCACATCTCTGCAAGCAGCTGGGACCATGCCCAACGTCACCATACAGGGGATGTTCTGGGCAGCTGCCTTTGGAGGGGTCAGCTCTCCTGGGAACATTTTGATGGGGACAACATAACCACAACTCAGGAGCCTGTGAGCCTGGGGAGATGCGCATACCTGTCTCACCAGCTCCCCTTTCCCAGCCATGCAGGTGCAGTGAGGGATGCCACTCTCCATACCCCCAAGCCCCTGTACAACAGCAAGAGGAGCCAGCCCAGTGGTGCCCCTGTTGGGGACAAACTTTGATTCTGCATATCCCAGATACTTAGTGATGCAGCAGACTCACAGAAACGTCTACACCATATTGCAAAATCCTCTGTTTGTGCTGTCAGATCCTTACTGTTGCCACACAGTCAACACTGTAGGTCTTTCCTGCCCAGTTCTCGCTAACTTCAGGCAACAGGCACCTGCAGGACTTTAGTCACTGTAAGATCCTTCTATCCTCTACTTCCCTGTCTGAAGGAGCCCTTGCTCTCTGCTAAGCACAGAGGGAGCCCACCAGAAGTAGGCCTCTGATGTGGGCAGTTAGGTACCTAAAGTAAGTCAGGATAGACCCAGTCTACATCCCCAAAAATCACTAATCAAGCCTTTCCCTAACTTCTTCATCTCCTCTAAACGTGAGAACTAATTAAAAATAATAGCTCACTTTATTGGGAATCTTTGGATAAATTAATGAGAGCTTACGACATTGGTTAGCATTCAAGTGACACCTAAAGCAACATTTGTTCTCAATGATTTATGTAGATGCAAATATTCTGGCGAATTCTCTGCTCTTGGATCTTTGCAGGGAGAGACAAGCCAGACCCTGCACTCTACTGTTAACCAGAAGCCAGAGAAGAGAAGGCACATACCAGATTTACTGCATATACCTTCATTGGCCAAACAAGGCAGGCAGCCAACAGCCTATTCCATGCAGCAACCAGGACTTCCTCCTTCTTTTGCAGCCAAATGGGAATAGTGAGGCATATGGCAGGAGGTTATACTTTGCACTCTTGATTCCTATTACAAGGTTCAAAGTTTCTTGTTTACATGCTCAAAGAACAGAGGCCAAGTCTCTTCATGCTCATAATTGCTTTGGTACAACTAGCAAGAAAGTTTGTTTTCCTCCTCTAGAAAGCATTTTTATGTAGCCAGTCATTAATAAAAGGTTTTTTAAAATTTCTCTGTTCTTTGAATATGAAGCGGCAAGTAGAAACTGGTCCCCTAGGGGATATAATACTTTCTGCTGCCATGGACTGTTGTGTACTTACCAAAAACACTGATTTCCTTTGGACCCAAAGATATTGCCATTTTTCTGATTGATTGAATGTGGCTGCACATTTCCAAAATACACAAATGTGGGACAACCACAAATGTATAATTAATGAATTGTTCTGGCCATATTTACTACAGAAGTTACCTGAGCCTTGGCTGGAAAACATATCCATTCTGGTCTGGGCCAAGTGCATGCCAACATGTAGTATATTTTCATTAAGATACATGATATGAATGTTTTTAAGAATCACTTGTGTTCTTCCAGTCTGCCTGCCACAAGTGTTGCCCAAATCCATCCCCTATTTAATCGTGAAGGAATGCTACACAGAAGATTTGGGGTCAGAAGTGCTCAATAAATCAATCCAGATACACTCCTAATGAGTGGTGAATTAAACAGCATTTGTTTTAAGATCAGAGGTCCTCTTGGGAGATCGTTTTTTGTTGCAAGAAGAATTGCTCACTTGCAGGTATCAAGAAGCTGAGAGTTAAGGCCTGTTGGGAAGGACTGTAGAAGAATCTGGATCTTCTTTACTGAAAGCATGTGATTATGTGCAGACAACAATGATAAATAGGTGAGGCTCATGTCCTCCACTGGAACACCCAGTTTCTTGAATTAAGGAGAAAGAAAAATTTTGTAGCTTCAGCTGGGGTGATGTTACTCTGCACTTGTATCTCCAGGTTCTTATCTGTGCAGACTGTGACACAGGGATGCAGAACAAGGAGTGTGGGGAATCTAGCTGAGGTGGAGAGGAGATGTTTGGGGTCCAGGCTGGCCAGGAGGAATGGCAGCTTACTGTGATTGCTCAGAGCAGGGCGGATGAGGCTGGCCTCTGCAGGGCTGGGCTTCTTCCTCTCCTGAGGGAGGAAGGCACAAGAAACCAGGGCTTTTTGCCACCTTGAAGGACAATGGGCAAAAGTTCAAGTGAAGTGTTTGAAATGGAAAGGGTTTTGCTTGCTTGCAATGCCTTGTTTATTTCTAGCCTTCTATATTTTTGAAAATTGGGGTTTTTTTTCAGAGCAATAGAAATTAATAATTACAGCTTTCTGGTCAATCTGTAACTTCCCGTATGCCAGCCTTCTGTGAGCAGGCCAGCGGGCTCACTTGGGCGTGGAGGTAGCCAGTGGGTATAATGTGTCCCCACACAGCCTAAGCAGCTTTGTGTGGCTGCTTTACACAGGAGCATGTGAGAGTCCCTGAGCAGGCAGGAGAGGGTCACCTCTCCACACCAACAGCTGGGGAGCCACGCTCCATGCTAGGAGAAACTAAGAAACCCATGCATACAGAAGGACCTGACCATACATTGTCTTTTTGTATTATCAGGACAAATGTAGTCAATTCCTTCTGGTTTGGAGAAACATGGTTAGATCATTTCTGTTTGCACATTATTATGTTTCTGTCACACATTTCTCATTACAATTTCATTTAATTCTATTTTTAACAGATAGGCTGACATTCCCTTTCCTGTCATAGTTCCATATTTGGACAGAAATACCTCTCAACACAGTAGTGTAACACACAATCATGGGGGGACAAGTAGACGAGACGACATCCAGGTGAAGGATGTGGGTGTAGAAATTTGAAATATCCTCATAAGGAGCAAAGGCTTTGAGGATACAGTTTCCACAGAACATTTAGCAATCCATGCCCTGGGACTGAGTTACTGAATTAAAAAAAGTTTTTTAAAAGAAGTGACAAGGCTAGTGTGGGTCAAAACTTGGCATTCTCTTTCTGTGGGAAATCCTGACATTTCCAGACAGTTTTCATTCTGGATTGGAAAAAAGCCTGAAAACGTTTTACCTTTTGTGTGGAAATTCTGAAAATATTTTGTTCTGGGAAGGTCTAACCATTGTTTTTTACTTTTTCTGAAACCAAATGCAGCAGATATATGCTCACCGTGGGGAGGTTGTCTTCTCAAATGTCTGCCAAGTCTGAAATGCAGTAGTGTCCGAGGCGACCCCGCAGCATCCCCTGGGCTGCCCCTGCAGTGCATGGTGCACAGAAACCCCTCAATCCCATTCTTTCTTGGGTCTACAGACCTTCCGCATGCCCCACTGCACAGCAGCGCCTGGGAGCTACAGCCGTTGACCCAGATATGTGCTGTCTGTTGGGAACTGCCCAGGGACACCGAGCCTGAAAGGCTGCCAAGAAAGCTTCGGTCTGGGGATGGCAAAAGTTCCCAGAATGAAAAATATTTTTGTGAAACGTATTGGTTTTGACGTATCACCATTAATCAATTACCTATTCCTGACCACTTAAGAACTATGTTGGTTTGGTGGGCAGTGAAGCACGCTATGGACGCTGGTAGTGGTTCATACCAGTCACCAGTGGGAGAAGGGAGATATATCCAAGAGACTAACCTGTGCAGGAAGTAAGAATGAGCTTCAAAAGCTCTGAGGTGATCCTATGGATATATACAAGCTCAGGGAATGTCACTGATGGAAGTATGAATGTGCAGCTCATATGGGACAGTAGAAGGGCTGAAGATCTAAACCATGGTCTGGGGCAACCACATTAGCATGTAGGTTATTTGTGTTGGTTGGGCACCTACATCTTTTCACTGTCCTAGACCTCCTTTCTAAAATGGGATTTGGACTTAGAATTTATCTGGGTACTTTTGAGTTCTATCTCAATAACTCTTCCAGGAGTAACTTTGGTATTTGCACATTCCCTGTTTTACAGTGGATATTATTTATCCCCACATATGTCAGTTCACAAGGACAGGCCATTCAGAAAAAGACGTGGCTCATTATATAGCTGTGATGGATGGTTTCTTTATAGAAACCACTTGTATGTGAGAGAACAACTGTTGTGTATTAAATACGTTCCCTGTATTGCGCTTAGAGTTCATACCTGTTGTTGAAGTACAAATCCGAAGAGCGAGGGAAAGCGCAAGCAAGCTCATGAGATTACACGAGATAGCCATGTAAATACCAAGGAATACACCATGATTTTCGTTATGACAATGAGCACCTACGGAAGTCATTATGATGTGTTGCTTGAGAAACTTGGCAAATGGGTTGGTGTGCCTGGGACTTTTTGTTCCTGTACTGAAGAAGAAGGATGAAAACTACGTATTGAGGAGTTAGTTACTCATAAAGCATTAATAGCTGGAGAGGTGCCAAATCGTTATTGTTTTTTCTGGAAAGAGTATTAGGTATTATTCAACAAGATAAGATTTTCTTTCCATGTGTCCATACCAGCTCAATATTGGAAGATGGAACACATACCTAGGAGATTACAGGCCCAGAAAACACCTTTTCCAGGAAAATGAGCTGAGTGAATCACTTCAGACAAAAATGTGTTGAAATGTTAAACAAGTGCTCTCTTGATTTAATGTTCTTGTTAATTATTAAAAAAGCTCTATAAAAATGGAGACAAGTTAAGACTGATACTGTTTTATAGAACTGGTATTTTTAAGGGAAACAATGAAACATTTTTTGACCTCAAACTAATTTGAAAAAGGGGTAGAAAACTTACTAGGAAAATATTGGTCCTGTATTATTTTCCAGTGACCGAACAGTCAGAATTGACATAGCCTCCTGGTTTCTGCCATGGGCTGGCTAACAGAGACACAGCTTAGTAGACTTCTGTCTAGCAGAGCTGTTTTCAAACTTGGAGCTAATGAGGGTCTCTCTGAACCTCGGAGGTGGCACAGCTTGGCCTTACCTCCAAAGTGAGACTCATCCCAGTGTGGAGATCCCCCAGATGTCCACCGCAGCATGGGATCCCTTTGACTGCAATGCAAGTGAGTTTAGATGATCCAAAGGCTCTGTGTAACAGCCCTCACTTCATCTTTTAAAATTATGATTACAGTCCTTCACGTGATGATTCTGCTTATTGAATTCAGTGCACCCATGAGGTGGGGGGAGGAGTGGGAGGATTTTCTATGTCCTTCCCTTCTCTCATGGGCTCCCTGCATGCATATATGTGTGTGTGTATATATATATATCTATCTCACGTGTGTATGCACAAACCAGGAGCTGGGAACCTTAAAAGGGCAAGAGCTCGGTGCTGATGACTGTTGACGGGACAGGGAGAAGAATAGCTGAGCCAGGAGAGATCCAGACAGACCCCTGCCATGAATGGAGGAGTTTGAGGTGCCAACTGCACCATCTGGGATTTCTTTCCCAGTTACAGACAAATTTGGGGATTTATTTTTGGTAAAAAGTCTTTGCATTTAAAAGTAGAGAGAAATGGAATGCTTGTGTCCCAGATGCCCAGAGAAGACCTGGGGCCAGCAGAAGTAGGAAAAAAGGCTAATTTGGGCTCAGTGAGAGTGAGAGAAGGGGGAGAATTTCTGGGAAGGAATATCTGACCACCCAGATGTGTCTCTTAAGAGACACTGTCATGTTTCTGCTACTTATTTGAAAGAGCTGGAGTACTCTGGGTCTTTTTTACACAGTGAGGGGGTGGTGGAGCAGAAGACTGATGGCAGTAAGTATCTGGCAAGATACTATTAGGCTGAATCTAATAAAAGTAGCAACAAAGATATCTCACACCTTTCTGCCAAGCCATAAGGGTGTGATTACTTTGCTTGGAATATGCTGTAATCTTCCCTGAATCCACACATATTTCAGGTATGGGAGAGGAACTTTCTCCATAGTTTTTTTCTGAGTCTGGTCAGATTCACCAAAGTTTCCAAGCTGATGCTGTATTGTGTTTCCCTTTTCTGTTTCAGCTCTTCTTGTAAAGCTATTTTATTTAAGCCCTGGTAAACTCTAGTAAGTAAGGAGGCTAGTCCTTCCTGCCCCTTGATATGAGGCATTTACTTTCCCAGATATCTGGAGAACAAGTTTAAGTTAGTGTCACCCAATTTTGCCAGCAGAAAATCAAACCCAGCCCATCAGACTGACAGTAAATAATTACCACAGGATTGCATGAATATTCAAGCACATATGGGCATCTTTAGCATGTAGTCCTTTAACCCAGGGAAATCAGCTAACACTACCACAAGTACACTGCATAAATGAGATAAATGAGTATGTTTTGGCCTGCATATACTTACTTATAGGGTATGTACAGGCATGTATTTAGAGAGAGAGAGAGAGAGCGAGAGGGCAAGAGTAAACCCATCTGTCGCAAGCCAAATAAGGCAAGGTAAGAAATGCAAAAGCCCTGTTGCACAGGCTTGTGCTGGTCAGTGGCACAGGAGTTACATCCCAGCTGAGCCTGCTGGGGGATCACGAATGGACTGTTGACTTGCCATTGAAAGTCACCCCTCCCACCCCAAAAGGCACATCTGTGTAATAAAATCATTCCTGTTAGCAGAAACACCCTTTCCTTGGCTGAGAAAGAGGGCATAGACATGGCAAGGAACCTTCCCAAGTGGCCACAAGAAGGTGGCCTGCTCTTTTCAGCCCTCCTTCCTCTGCTTCACCCCCCTTGGAGAACACCTCTGCTCTACTTGGCTGCAGGCAAACTCAGGCAGCACAGACCCCAGCCACACAGTTGGCCCCACATGGCTCTGATTTCCAATTCTGCACAAGCAACAGCCACCAGCCCTGGAAGCCAATTAGAAAGTCTGTAAAATGCCGACGGTTACAAGGCAGTTTTCTGCTGAGTGCATGGCCTGGTACTGATCACCATGGGCCCTAAGCCCAGGCTTTTCTTCTTTTGCTTCAATTACAGGGCCTTCAAAGCGTCTTGTGTTTTCAGTTGCGATTGTCATCACACTTCAATGCAGTATGTGCCATGGCACGTGCGCGAGCACAGCTGGGTTTCTATACAAAACCAAAGATATTTGCTTTACAGGCCTGTACATACAGTCCCCACAATCTGCCAACAGACAAATCTGTTGGGCTACCATTTCTAGTGGAGGATCAAAGAGTATATTTAAATGCTTCTAATTCAACATCCAACAGACAGTCAGAGGCAATGGGGGTGGCAGGGGAGTTGGCGAGAGGAAAAGGACCTATTAAAGGAGCATGTTTGCTGGGTGTGCATGTGCAAATTTGGCTGGCTGTGTGAGCCAGATGGGTGGGATGCATGCTTTTTGTGTGTGGGACTGGAGCTGGTCAGAAGGGTGCTCCCACCACCTGGGATAAGACCCTCTGCGGCAGCAGCCCCTTCCCGCTCCGTGCAGGAGAGCTCATGCCACCCGGCTGGGGAGCAGCAAGCTCCCAAGAAAGGGCTATGGAGCACAAAGTCTCCAAAGTCCACCTGTGGCACTCGGGTGCATGCAGGCAGGGTGAGCAATGCCCACACCTTCTCCACCTCCTCCTGCCTCAACACAGGACAGAGCAGTTTTGTCCTGGTGGTGAAGACCTGGCTTCCCAATCCTGCCCTGCCAGGAGCCTGAGGACTGGTTTGGGCCTAGGCAGTGAAAGGGTATTGCTGGTCATCTGGTAGGAATCAGCTATCCTTCTTGCTCCATGGTTTCTCTCCAGGCAATGAGAAAGGTTTGACAGAAGTCAGGAAGACCCAAGGCACATGAGCAAGCAGCCACATAGGTGAGAGAGGCTGGAAGCTTTTGTCTACTCATCTTGCAGTCTTTCCTCTTTATGGTTTTGTGGCAGGAGAGGGAAAATCTGCTTCCTGTGCAGTAAGCAACAGAAAAAGCACCTGAAAATGATGACTAGAAGAGATCAAAAAAAGCATTATATGGAACAGCCTCAAAACAGCTCCATCTCCTCCCCTGCCCCAGAGAGAATCTCACATGGGCAGGGAATGATGCTGAAATACCTCTTTGTTGCATTTCTTTAATGTCATCCTTTTGCTTCTATTAAATAAAGCGTGTGTAAAGACTGTCACCTAGACTGACTTGTTCTATTTTTTGTAATACAATAAATAGTGTATAAATCCGAGCGCATACTATAGCAAAATCTACAGCCTGTGCTTACTGCTATTTACTGGTATAACTAACCTAAAAGCTCAAACTCCCCAAATTTTAGCGTATCGGAGTGGCAGGTTTCAGCAGTCCTGACCCAGTGCTGGGAAAGCCTCACAGAGCCCAGCTCCAGCTGCAGGTGTGTCCTGCGGGAGGGGACTCCAGTTCCTGCCGCAGGGAGAGGTTTGGGTGCAGGAGCTGAGCTGGCACCTTCATGTCACAAAACTGCCAGAGGTTGGGGGCTGCCAGCGAGGCTGGCGTGGGTGATACAGCGAGGGGACACCCTCAGCAGTGAGCCAGAGCTCACTGACCCATGGCTGGGGTTATCTTGGGTGGTTGCCATCAGCCTGTGATGGATGTGGCTGGTCCCCAGCAGACCTACACAGAGCAGCTCAGCTCTGCTGTTCTTGAAAAGATTTAGTATGCTATCCCTGGTTTAGCTGTGCACACAGCACCTGCCTTAACTTTGATTTTTCTTGGTTTTGCATGGTTCATGCTATGCCTGTGATGTCCTTAAAGAAGTCTTTTTCTTTTTCAATGAATGTGTACAGTAGCAATTTAGCAGATCAGAAAGGATTTACTTTCTTCTTTCTTTAATAGATTTTAAAAACAAAAGGTATCTCTTTTCTTTTCCAGGGTTAACATAAGAGACCCGATCTTGTAATAACCTTGTTTCCTGGTAATGATGCAGAACAATGGACAGTGGTATGGAATAATTCTTTCCATACAGGAGTTGTAGGCTGATTTCATTGCCGGTAGAAAATACAGGACTGTAACAATTATCATAGCTTTAACCACTTCTCCACGGTTTGTGGATTTCCCTCTGATCTAGGATACTGTACACGTAGCTGGGAAGTTGCAGCTAGCTACAGTACCTGTCAGTTTGAATTCCAGCAAACAAGTTGTACCAGATTTATGGTGTCTTGGTAAATGACTCTTTTTACAGAATATCTGTGCTCATAAAATAAGGTACAATATCAGTCAAAAGACCAAATTCACCCACTTTGTACAGAGAATAGGATTTATCCAGAAGCTAGAAATAGAGTGAGAAGGGGATCAGTCCCCTAAACATTGAAGCTTTCTCTCTTCAGCACACCACCAAGTTTATGGGCTATCTTTTCAGGTACTGTTCATCCTGACACACTAATAATTTGGTTTAAACCTCAGACATACATGTGATTGACACCAAGGAGCTGGTGACTGTCCGCAGGTACTGGTTAGCAGCTGGCTGGTTTGACAGCAGTGTAATGGTGATATACCCTCCTTTCTGTGTGCTGTAGGTACACCTGAGTCCCCAGCCAAGCCTTAAGCAGAGGCAATCCTGCCCCACAGTGCTGCAACCCAGGAGTGGACTGGTGGAAAAGTGGGAGACTCTTAGAGACAGGATGGGATGAACCAAATTCTTCTGGATAGTTGGCTGCTTAACTGGACTGAAGTCAGTGTCAATTAAAATACAGCCAAAATGTCTTTAGCAGTCTGGGCTTGAGGATCTGGGCTCCTTCAGAAGTAGCTTTGTTCCTCTGCCCAGAGATGTCTGGGCTGCATAGGCAGCCTCTTTTCCCTGCTGCAGATAGTAATTTGGGTTCAGGATAGCACAACATCTGATAGAAATAGTACAAGGTAGTGCCCCTTTGCATCCATGGTTCGAAGGGCCATTGGTGAAGGTGACACAGCCCCAGGCTGGAGCTTCTGCTTTTGCTTCCTCACCCATTGGTGATGGGCAACTGCTCAACAATCCCATCTACTTCCCTGATTCATTTTGTTGTGAAGCAACAGTAAAATCAGATGGGGTTAAATCAGATTTTATCTTAGTGGTGTGGAGAGAGAAAGCTGCTCACGCTTCATTAGCAAAAGTTGCTTGATTAGAACAAATGAATTAGTTTTCTTTGACCCACCGCACCATCTCCTGACATGCCAAAGAGAAGATTTGCAGGAGACAAAGGCTCTTCATTTCACTGTCAGGTTTTTCTCTTGGTGGTGTGGAAGGAAGGCCTGACACCATGCCAGGAAGGAGGCTGGAGAGAGATGTGCACATGCGAGCACGAGATGCCTGTGCGAGAGTGTGCAGGATGCATGTGTGAGGGTGCAAGGTGTGTATGCAAAAGCACGCAAGACCCATTTGTCTGCACGAGGCACTTGAGTGTGAGTGCATTGCAGCAACGGGGGCGGCTGTGGGGCAGGTGGTTGCAGCCAGGGCCCAGGTGAGGGGAGGCTGACCTGCCCCATGGGGCAGGAGAAGCACCTTCCCGAGGTAGCGCTGCCACTCACATCCTCTCCTCCACCTCACACGGCTCCTCGCGGCTGATTTTCATGTCACATTTTGTAGCTGGCCTCCCAGGAGTCACCTTTTTAAAGATGCACGATGATGAATGGGCTGTATGTTAAGCATGCTAGGATACGATCATAGGATCTAAATAAATGACTTCTCAGTTGGTCCTCTGAAAGTAAATTAGTTAGCTGACTTTGGATATTTTAAAACAAATCCTTATTGGTTAATGACCAGATTTGGTTTGCTCCAGTCATCACCAATTGCTGGGATAGAAAATAAAAAACCCTTTAAAGATATGAGTCATGAGAAGAGCTGGGATATATCACTAACACATAGCTGACAATATTTCCTGCATCGGTTCACAAACCCCCAGGATGTCCCTGGTGAACTATACACAGTCCATCGCACTCTCAGGGGGAATATGTGTGCCGTCAGTCATTGGCAGCATACTGGGGAAACCAACAATGAAATAAAAGCCCAGCGCACCCAAAGGAGGTTGTGGGATGCTACAAAACTCCATGAACAGCTGAAATGCTGCCGCTGAGCAGATGATCCAGAAATTGAATAAGGCACTGGGATGCAGAAGGCTGGCTCATTTGTGTGAAATCCTGTGCTAGCCCCTGGAGACACCCCCTGCGTCCTACGGAAAGGGCACATTTGGTAAGAGAAGAAACTGTGGGCTCATGTCAACATTTGAGATTTATAAACAGAGATCTGGGAGAGAAAAATTTAGACTCCACTGAAATGCATTGAACTAGAACAGATTTCTGGAGAGAGAGAGAAAGAAAAAGGGGAGACGTTGAACTCCTTATTAGAGCTACAATAACTTTGTAGTGAACTCCTCATTTCCACAGTTTTTTAAACACACTATTTGCAAAGGTGAGTTTGTTTTCCTACAGTGGCACACAGTGAACAAATACTATTCCAAAGGTTACCTACTGAGTGATAAAAAGTGGAAGTTATGTGCCATTGGAAATGACATATTTTTACATTTTTTTAAGTTCTTTTAACAGAACAAAAATTGCGAGGAGGATAGTTTGACTTGATGGCAAAACACTTAGTAGTCCAATAACATCAGCCTCTACATATCCCTGATGCTTTGCAAGAGTTTTTGTCCCTTGCCCTCCAGAATTAACCATGGTTGGACTCCTTGGCCCAGCTACCTTCCAGGATGTCCTGGGGTCTTGTGGCAATGACAGCTGTCCCACATCATGGGAGTTAACTCCTCTGAAGAGACTAATTTGAAAGCAGATCCTTTTTTGTGATATTCTTTCTGTTTAGAAAAGCAGGATTGCGTCTCCTGTGTAACATGAGAAATACTGGGGAAAAGTTTCACCTTTTTCCTCCTAGCAGATACAATAAATTAAATGAGTGAATAAGATTTAAAAATATTCATAAAAGTTATCCCATGTGGATCCTTCAAGTTCCTTCAGTACTGCACATTAATATCAACACAGACCATGAGTTTTGATTTCTTGTTAGGAATATATTGTGTAGTTCCTCTCCAAGACTCTTGTCCTTCTCTTCAGTAAGGTACCTATATATGTGTTTGCTGACAGAGAGATTAAAACACTTGATTCACTGCCCAAGCTTTTAAAACCAGGATAGTGAACATGGCCACATCAGTACCAACTGTGCTTCCTGGGAAAGCCCACAATTGTTTGACTCCATTGCAAACAGAATCTTATCCACAGGAATGTTCATGAGAAAGTGAACAGGAAGGTTCACTCAGCTCCACCTTTTAAATGAAGACTGACAGCAGATATGAAAATGGCTTTTGTTTTCTATTTCGTTCCATATGGTTATGGAGCGGCTGCAGGATCAAG
>NW_010257099.1:23121-32254 GCF_000690775.1 Eurypyga helias | reverse complement strand
CCTGCTGTAGATAGGAAACATCTAAGTATTTGCAAAACTTAAATTTTCAGAGAAGTGAATAATTCTGGTTTTACTACCTTTTCAGCTGTCCTGGAAATACAGACCATCCTGCACTAATGAATTCCATTTCAGGAACCCTTCTTGTTTTGAAAAGCAGATGCAGACGTTCAACATAGAGCCTTCCCAGATAAAAGAAGGAAGCATGCTCTTATGCACACAAATATAACATTCTGTCAATAATTTGCATTTGGACACTTTGCGTGCATCATTACATGCCTGTGTTGTCACTGGTGTATTTTGATGTTGAATATGCAAAATTTTGTTACCACCCAAGTGCATTTATCTTTGCACTGTATCATAATTTCCAAATTCATCCTAATTGGAATCCTATAAATATGATCTTTTAAAAATGTATCTTATTAAACACACTGCTGTGCTCTAGACGAAAATGTAGTTGGCTCTGGAATGAGACTCGGTTCTGCAGAGATAATGAAAAAAAGTCTTATCTAAATTCAGCTGGATTAAGATAAAGATATGTCAGTAAATTGAAAGCAACATCCAAGGCTGGATCTCTGACAAGAAAATTTATGTGATTTTATTAAGCTTCTATTTAATGGAAAGGAAAATCTATTTGTAATTTAGCATGAAGGGGGAAGAGCCCTTTACCTCAGAGTCACCTTCTGCCCAGACCATGCTCCCAGCCTCCAGATTCTCCCACCACATCTCCTCCCCCTCCCCTGCCCACCTTTTCCTCTTCCTCCACTGTCCCTCTACCTGGGGGTCAGAAGGAACTTCCAAACTCTCCTATCTCCCTGAAAGTTGGTCATGAGGCTCTTTGTGACAGGGGCAGGAAGGGGAGAAACATGGATGGTGAAGTGTGGTGGGCAGTTGTCAGCCATAACCATGACACTGAGGGCCTTGGGCATCCCAGTGGGGTGGAGGATGAGGAGAAGTGTACACTCATGAGGGCTGCAAGATGCCACGAAGCTGCTCCCTGTCCTTGAGGATACGCAGAGAGGCTGTGTGGGCCTGCTTGGGGTGAGATGTGGGGAGGGGGAGGCTGGGATGTTCCTCGCTTATCCCATGCATTGGCGCATCTCTTTCTGCACAGAGAGGCAAGAAAGGAGTGAGGAACACACAGGATGATGACCGTTAACCTCTGAAAGGAAGGACACTGGGAGACATGCTACTGTGGCTGTACCCGGGATGAGCAGCCAGATCTGGAGCTCATATCGGATGGTGTCTTTCATGTCAGAAATGCCAGGGGTTAGGACCTGGCTGCAGCACATCATCACACCGATGGAGACAGCAGTGAGTAGTGCAGAAGGGAAACTGAGGCAGCGGCAGAGGTCAGCTCCAGCTCCAGAAGGACATTTCTTTTCGAACCCTCAGTCAGTCAGGACTAGCTATACCATGTGAAAATGTGGAAGAACGGTATCTGTTCATCTGTCTCATGGCCAGGATCCAGCCTAGCCAGGCTTCTGGGTGGCTGCAAGTGGCGGGTCAGCAAGGCAGCAGCCCTGCAGAAGATGCAGATATCCCTGTGTCTGCAGTTTCTGCACCCGGACCGACGCCAGCCTTGCTCCCTGGCTAAGCGCGGACCTCCGAGGAGTTTCATGAGGCTTTCCCTGGAGAAGGTCCATCAGCCAATCCCGGCGCTCTGCTGGAGCAGATAACAGCGTCTGGAAAGACCGTTGTTATCTCTCATGCCGTCTGGAGACCAGGGCTCCCTTCCTGTCTGGTCTCTGAACCGCCCTCGGCAGTGCCTGCTCATGGGCCTGCCACTGGTGGGTCGGCAGCTCATCTCCCGCCTCGCAAATCCCTCACTCAAATCTACCATCACATTTGCTTTCTTCGCCTTTTTCCCTTCTTTTAAAAGCAAAGTGACTTAAATTCACTCTCATAATATGCGCCAAGTGAAGACCATCTGCGTCACAACATGCTCCCTTTACAGAAGAGATGGAAATAGCTTTTACATGAGGTAAAATGATACCCATGGGAGAGGGAGATCCACCTCCCAGCCCCCCCTGCTCTTCCCACAAAAGCACTGGCAAGCTTTGGAGAGGAGGGCTGGCCCTTGTGGAGCCTGCATACCTGTGCTCTGAGGACAACAAGAGGACATGTTTATTGGTGATCAGGCACACATATGCCATGTCCAGAAATGGCTTCAACCAGTGTGGTGCTACAACCCTGAGCAAAGAGTCAGGCAGCCTGGGCCCTGCCTGCCTCTGGCCCTCCCTCCCAGAGAAGAGGGTACAGGGCATTTCTCCCCTCTCTTTGCCAGCACAAAATATGCCTTTTGAGAAAATACACCTTGGAGGTGTCTTTCAAGGACTGATAGGGTGGTGAGGCACTGGAACAGGTTGCCCAGAGAAGCTGTGGATGCCCCATCCCTGGAAGTGTTCAAGGCCAGGCTGGATGAGGCTTTGAGCAACCTGGTCTAGTGGAAGGTGTCCCTGCCCGTGGCAGGGGGGTTGAAACTGGGTGATCTTTAAGGTCCCTTCCAACCCAAATTATTCTGTGATTCTATGATGTTAGCTCCACGTAAGGAAAGTATTTTCAACATTCCAGTTTCCCAAATATTTGATTTCTTGTCCTTTTTGCATTGCTTGAGGCAGGCTGCAAGTCTGTCCCAGCCCCGAGTGGTATGAGGGCTCCTCTTCCCAGGGCTGCCGGAGTATGGCTCCCTTGACAGACTGCACCCATGACACCTACACTGGCACCCTCCAGCAAACATCCTGACCACCAAGCCTCAGGGGATTTGTTTTGCATAACTTTAACAAGTATGCAGCTCCAGGTCACCCAAGCTCCCTATACAAACACTGCTAAGAAAAAAAAAAGCCTAAAAACACTTTGAGTGGTGCCCAGCAAGCCTTAGACTCCTTTTCCTGTCTCTCACCCAGGCCCTCAAAAAGCTCCAGGCCATGATGAAATCCTGAGGGCGATTGAAGTCAGAGGTTTAGCAGGACCAGGATGCCACCACAGCAGTGGATGTGCCTTCTCAATGGTGTACACTGGTCATGGCTCATGGGAGTCAAGTGGCAAAGAATACGCCGATTTGACTTGTGCACACTGTTAAAATACCAGCAAATATGAGTGTCTGCTCAGAGTGTTGTCGTCTGCACAGTTTGCTAATGCTTGCAGCCACTGTCAGCACCTTTCCTTTCCGTTATGACTTGCTATGTTACTTTATTCTTGTAACGCCACTCCATACAGAAATCTCCCTAATCCGTTTCAGGCAGGCAATGGGTACCAGCACCCTCTCGCATTGCTCAGTTTTGCTAGTTCCTGAGGATTACAAATGAGGGCCATCTGTAGTCCCTACTATTTGTGCAGATGAAAAGGAGCTTAACTTAATGTACTTTGGCAGAGTAATAAGGAAACATCAATCACAGGGTGACATGTTAGTTCATATGCACCAATAGGCTCATGTTTGTAGCTGGACACATTAAGTGTATCTGTTTCTTTAAAGACGAGTCCATCACTTACGGACAGGCATTCGGACCTCTAGCATACAGGACACTTTTAAGAGATACTTGATAAAGAGCTTGAAAATGTGAGTAGTGACATGAAGCTAAACTCTGGCTCATTTTCTTCAGAGTCCCTATTAATATGAGCCTCATAAAGTTGAAATTGGGGTCATTTGGACAGTTATTTTAGCTAAAACAGATGGAGTTTAGGTGGCTGCTCCTAAAGAAGCAACTTTTACCATAAGTTACCACACACTGTCTCTGGGATAAATATATTTTATCCTGTACTACATCATTTGGAATTGTGTGGTAATTGCTGGGTTAACACAACCACGCTAATAATTTCCATTAAAAAACTATTCTGAGATAGTTCGCAGCAGTGAAGAAAAAAAGTGTTTTCCTCACAAATGCCAGAATCAAACAGTTTCTTAATTTATTACAAGAGCATAAAAAATGAGCATCCTCTGAATTACTGTTTTCCCCATGTAACAAAATATTCTGCATGAAGAGGGATTATTAGACCCCCTGAACTTCCCTTGCAAGTAGAGCACAGCTGTGTGAATGATTCACAATGAATAATTCATTGGATGAAGTTCAGCACTTTTTTGACTTGTGAACTCTTCAGGAGTGGTTCAGGACTTCTTGTTATTGATTGTCACGCAAAATTTTTCACAAATTTCTTCAGTAATTCCATCTTCAAATGGTTAATGAAAAATTCCTTCCCATTACTCAAATTCAAAATTTATTTTGTGTCAGGTCAATGGCACAGCTCAGGTGAGATGACTCCTGTCCTTTGAACTGACGACACATAAAATTATAGATCAATTCCTATTTTCTTCTATTGGATGTGCAATTTATAAAGAAAATATGTAGGAAGTAATTAGCTGAGGAGCTACTTGTTATCACTACTTTTAATCATGTTTATTAACCTAGAGACCAACCAGGACTGGGGCCCCCTTCCAGCAGATGTGAAAAGGAGGCAGTAGGAAGTCCATTTCCCAAAGAGCTTATGGCCACAACCAGGACCATAGGTGAGGAGGTGAGGAGGGAATGATAGCAGGAAACATCATGTTAGGTTACTATGGTTTTGAAAGGTGGGAACATAAGAGGGAGATAAGTTATAAAGAGAGAAAAATGAAGAGAAGAAAAGGTGTATCAGAGACAGAGACATGGGGTAAGAAGACCAGATGTGGACTGAAGCTAAGGTAAAGAGGTCACAATGAAAAGGGAAGGATGATTTCTCTTCCCACCTAAACATCAGCTATTACTTGCCAAAATCAAGCACGCGGTGGGAACTGCCTCTTAAAAACTTGTTTTCATCTGGGGATCAGGAAAGGGAAAACAGGTCCCAGTGCTGCCAGGAACAGCTCAGGCAGGTGCTGCAGGAAGTGCCCCACAGCTTTGCTAATGCATCTCAGGCATGATTCGAAAAGTCCCGGCCTTCATTACTCTTGCTGTTCCACAAGGCAAGGCGTGCTATTTGTACTGAATAGTGCCAAGTTCTGCAATGAGAATAAGATGTAGATTGGCCCAGAGAATTCAAGCTCACTTTAGTTTAAAGGAGAAATGAAAGGAGCCACATTTGTGATTGAAACTCAGTCAGCTCTTGATCACCTGGGAGCAGCTCATCCAGGTTGTGAATTAGCTGTGTCCTGATAAAAATATTCCCAGGCATCTCCCCACCCCACCCCCACACCCCCAACCTTGATGTTCACTCTTCATCATAACTTCATTTTTCAAAGCTAAATATACTAAATATGTTCTTAAAGTCCAATTTACATATGTTCTGTATTAGTCTATGGAGAATAACACTGAGAGTTGACTGGACATGGAAAAAATGCTGGTGACTTCAGTGGATGGTACCGGTGCCTTTCTCCTTGGTGCATATGGAGGTGAAGGCTAGATACGAACCGCAAGTGTTTTCTAGCAGCTGGCTGAAAAGCAGTATGAGCATTTATTAGCCCAACTGTCAGCTAAGAAATCACTTTTCACTGAGGCAGCCTCACAATGCTGTGACTTCTGAGCCCACCATAGGAGGATGGCAGGATGCACTTACAGTTCATTTCTTTGTGGTTTTCTTCCAAAAGTCCTTTTGCAAGGGGCACGTAGTACAAAGCAGGCAACCACCAACCTGCATCTGGTAGACCCCAGGGAGGTAGTTTTAGTGCTCTTTGAAGCTACCAAAGGCAAATAAGTGCAGTGGAACCTCACCAGCTGGGTGAGTGACAAGTGATAGAAGTCATCACGTTGCTCTCACCAGGATGCTGAGTCAGGTTTTTTTTAGCAGGAATCAAAAAGACATAACCAGGTCCCTGTCTGCACATCCACACTCATGTGGAGCCCTGGGAAGGGCTAAGGGTGGCTGGCGTGGGTGGCCTACTGAGGGCCAGCCTAACAGTCGGCACAGGAAAGCTAGCCAAAAAAAGCAGGCTGTGAAAAGGAATTTGAAAAGGAGTCACATCTTTAACTGAAGGTCTGTTTTCAAGGCAAACACAAACCATTTTAAATCAGCCTAATCACAGTATTTAACAGAGAGTGAACATGGATCTTAATAAGGCACCAGATATCTGGTGCCTTATTAAGATCCATGTTCACCAATATGTAGCAAGGAGACATCTTCCAGGTGCAGTGATGTGAGGTCAATCAGAAATCTATCAGAAAGTGTCAAACCTGACAGAAGGAAGAAGCTTTTGTGGGTCTTGGTAACACAGGCAAATGATAAAATTGTAGCAGCAGAATGTGTCTTTTAAAGGCCCATCAAAGCACCAGCATTCCTGGCTTTTTAAAAACATTTTATTGCTTCTGGAGAAGATCTGGAAGCCCTGTCTGAGTTGGGCTGAGATTTAACAATGGAGTTAATGCTGTGTGTTTGGGCTGTCGTGGGGCGAAAATGTCAGAGGTGAAGTGAGTCTGCTCCTCTGTTGGGTTCCCTAAGCTGCACAGGGCATCCTTGGAGCCAAGTGCGGCCACTGCAGTGAAAAGCTGCTGCCTATAAATGAAGGTTAGTTGCTGCATGAAATCAGAAGCACGCATGATATACTTTTGAACTAGTTTATAAATATATACAAAAAAGACCTGCTGTTCTGACCCACTACCTGTCTTGCAGGCCTGATCTCCATTATCATTGCAGGAATTAATAATGAGATTTACATGATTTGGCCTCCCTAGTAATGCTATGAAAATGCTATGAAATGCTATGAAACTCACTTTCCACTGCCCCCTCCCTGTTGCTCATCCTTGTGCGCTCAGCTCTCCAGCCAGGGCTGGGAAGGGATGGTGCTGTGACCGATGGGATGCCAGCTGCAGTTCCCACTCCCCTGCTTTCCCTCTCCTCTGACTGCAAGAGCAAGTGTTCAGAGAAGAAATGTTCAGATCAGTTCTGCAATGAAGAAACCCAGAAAACAGAGTAAGATTTACCGTAGCTGGAATATCTGCTGTATTTTGTTCCTGAACAGGTCTAAGCACCAAAACTGCATGGTCGTACTTAAGCTCCTGTCTCAAATATTAGTCTTAATCCTTTCTGCTGAGTTTTAGAGTGATAAGATTTATCCAACATGTGCCACAAGCTAAGGTCAGTTACCTGCAGTTCAGATGAAGTATCTGAGTCACCTCCTTCCTGATGTATCAAAACTCTTAATTACAGTGTCTTTCAGCCCAGTGGAATGTATTCAGTGCCTGATCCATCAGTGTTTTTTCTAGACAATCTGTCATGAGTGAGATAAGACAGTGAGAAGCAGAGACCTGAAATAAGAAAGGAGGGAGGATGATAAAAGGTGAAGGATGGCATAAGAAGGAAAGTAGAAACAAAAAGATATATTTAAGTCCAAGGAAAATTTTGGCACAAGGACAAATGGACATTAATGGGTCATGAAAGATGCTGTATGGAAATAGGAAGAAGGAAACAAAACAGCAGAGATGAGGTTCTGAGTAGTCTTTTGTAGGAATAACAGGAACAAATAACCTCTCTCTCTTTTTTTTTTTTTTTTTTTAGAGGAAGAATAGTTTAAGAGGGAGTTTATGAAAGGGATTACTTACTACAATTGCCTATGATACTGGGAGACTGGACTAGTGACCCAGAAGTCTGATATTTTATGAATGGTGCTTAATGGCAAGAAGGAAATCAGAGGAGAAAGAGTCAGAAGTAGATAGTTGGTATGACTCTATCAAACATAAAGAAACAGCATTTGGTCCTAATGAGGACTATCTTGGGTTTAAAACACAGTGACTAAAACTGTAAAGGACAGATTTCTGTTCTCTTTTCAAATGTGTAATTCTTTACCTGTGAAAAGGGTAGCCACCAGAATCTGTTTTCCTTTTGGGCAGTAAACGGCGTGTTCCCAGAATGGCCTGTGTTAACATTCTGGTCCAGAAATGAGGGGGATCCAGCAGGCATCTTCACTCTATACAGAAACCACTGATACTGGGATTTCTTATTGCTAAATCTAGATCAATAGAGTATCACTTGCAGAGACAGTAATCCAAGGAATGCATAGAGGATACAAGCCAAATTTGTTTCAAAATGTTAAGTATCATGGGATGTGCTTATTGACATGACTTTTGAGTGGCTCTCGCTCTTCACAAGAGGCAAAACCTCCTTTTCTTTGATGTTCTTTTGTTTCCCTTTTCCTACTAGTGATGGTGGTGAACCCCCTTTTTGTCTTTTCTCAGATACAATTACATGTGTTGGGCATTTGGCTGCTTCATGAGACCAGGCGCAATGGCCGGGTGCAAAGCCACCCTGCACAGTCATGCCTTTGTCCCCTTCCCTGGGGCAGCTCTTCCACTGCATCAGGACCATCTCTGACCACGGAGACAGTGGGCATGAAGCTTACTTCTGAAGAAAGGGCTGCTTATGGAGAGATTATGGTGAGACCCACCCAATAGAAAGGGCAAACCCAGACCTGAGACCTGTAAGCACCCTGGGGCACTGCAGGTGGGGCTGGGGCAGAGGAGGTCGTGATGGGGGGTTGCTGCCCCCCATCTTGCTGCAGCCCATCCACCCCACGTGGCTGGTCCAGAGTGCAGGCAGATGTTGCTGGCTGTGGCTAGCAAATGTCCACCAAGAGCAAGAGACAAGCTGTAGCAGTGTGTGGCGAACAGATGACACTGATACAGACGCAGTCACTCTTAAGGGTGTGTGGGCAGAGGCTCGTGCCATCACGAAGCCCTCTCACGCACCACATCACATGCGTGTGCAGAGGCTCACGCAGGCTGGCAATGCTGATGCCAGCAGAGGAGCTAATCTCCCACTTCCCTCCTCCCCAGTTTACTCACGCCTGAAGTGAAAGCCTAGCTTGGGGGGCAGCCTGCAAAGCCTCCTAAGTACATAAACACATGGAAAGCTTTAACACAAAGCATGCCACATCCCAACATATGTTCCCCAGCAAGGTCCGCAAGGAATCACTGTAAGCTGGGACAGAGCCTGGTGTTGCCTGCCTGCAGGAGGAACTGAGCATGAGTTTAATCCATGCAAATCTCCGACTTCATCGGAAATGCTTGTTATTATTGGGTTCCCAGCTTTCAAAATACATATTCCAATTACACAAAGTTGTCATCTGTAACATTGTGTCTCTCTGTTCTCTCCCTCATCTTCTTAGTATGCATCCTCTCCCTTGACAGCAAAAGCTGTGCTTAAAAATCCGAGGGAATAAGTGTCTCGGGGG
>NW_010257099.1:0-23090 GCF_000690775.1 Eurypyga helias | reverse complement strand
GGGGGGGGGGGCGGCTACTGAAATTACTTGAAATTTATTTCTCACCGTTTTTTAAGGGAAAAAAGAAGACGGCTTCCCCAGACACTAGGAAAAATCAGACTTGTCAATTTGACTTCACTGAAGGGGAAGGCTCCCAAACTCCTTTAAGGAATCAAATAGGGAACACTTGGAAAAGCAGAGCTTGATTAAAGACAGCTAACATCAATTCAGGGAAAGGAGATCATGCCTAACTAATTTGTTGGAATTCTTTGAGGAAATTACTGCCCTGGTAAGGAAGGGGAAAGGATATTATAGACTCCGTTTTTCAGAAAGCATTTGACAACATTCTCCACTGTTGGTTAAAATGTCTAAGGTCTGAAGTCATGGAATAGAAGGACAATGAGCATATTGGACTGAAAACTGGCAAAAGAGGAGGAAAGAAAGGGTAACTATGAATGGGTGCCTTTCATTTTAAAGAGGGGGATGTAAGAAGGATCAGGGAAGAAACCACATTTTGAGTTTGAAAACAAGATTTCCCAAGGTTACTGAAGACACTCCTGAACCTTGGGAAATACAATTAATAATGAGGAGCCGTGCAGACAGATGGAGAAAGGAATGGTTTGTGTTACCACAGTATCTTGGAGAGCAGATAGAAAGGGGAAGACTTGCTTGACTGCTCTGCTAAAACATATCTGTGACAGTTTGAGTGATAATATGTGTTAAATACCACAGACACAGGAAAAGACACAGAATTTCACACTACAGAAACTAAAGGTGACCCACCTTTCCCTTCTTCATGTTAATGATTACTCCCATGCACTTAAGCCTTCTTTTTTAGGAATGATCTTATCACATGCAATTGCACACAAATGTTATTACTTAGGCTTTTCTTGTAATGCAAAGATTACATGTCAGGTTAGTGTTATCTCATTAAATACCATAGGAAAAATAGTTCTGCTTTGAGCCTTTGCTTCGTGGAGACAAAAAAAAAAAAACCTGCTGCTGCTTCACTCATAGGGCTTGTCTATAATCGTGTATGCTGAAGCATGTGTTGAAACACATTTTAACTGGTAGACATGATAACCCTGTCCCACATGTGTAAGCTAAGCCATAAAAAGCTGCTGTCGTTCCTGAATTAGAGTACATGTCTATTCTGATCTTGAGGTATTGGACCAGGGAGCAGGCTGAAGCCTGGTGTGTTGGTGCAGCTGCCTCTGGGCCCTCAGCATCCACCAGCTGTGGGCATCCACGCTGGTGGAGCTCAGGCTGCCTACACACGCTGTTTGCCCTTGTAGCCAGCAACATCTCAGGGGAGTCTTCCAGCCTGGACACCGATGCAAAAGACTACCAGAAAGGGGTAGCCCTGTCTGGTGCACATCAGCCCTGTCCCACAGTGAGCATCCCTGCTCTTGGCTCTTCGCACTGTGAACCATGGGCACTAAGGCTTGCAGGGCTGCGTCCTTCACCAGGAGTTTGCTCTGAAGTGGGCACACAGTCCCTGCTGTGGGTGTGGGCTTCTCCAGAGGAGGTGGAAGGCAGCAGCACAAGGACTCCCATGTCTTAAGCTGCTGTGCAGTTCACCGGGGGATGCCTGCCAGCTTCCTTTAACTCTCTATTCCCACCTTTCCAGAGTGATTCACCCCATCTGATGCTCTTCCTGAAGAAAAAGCAAGTTGATACCTGTGTTTACCTGTCAGGTATGGTCCCTTGCACGTGTTTTCCATAGACCATTTGAAAGCCACCATTTTGCATATGGCCACCTTTGCTGCTAGGATATTATGGGCAGGAGTACTTCACTCTCCTGATTACACTGTTCTTGACAAGGAAGCAATAACTGAAGTGGTGTGAATACAAGACTGCTTCTGATGGGTCTTAATGTACATGGGAGAAGGTACCTTCTTCTATCAGTAAAAGCATTAAGCCAGGAAGCTTTGTCACACGTGGAGAATTTATTTCAGTAACAGAGCCTTATAAGCCTCCATTTTTCTACACCGGTTGATCTAATGTGCACCCTTGGAACCAGCATGTCTTCCTCTGTTTCCTCTCCTTCCACTTTGAAGTGAAAAAGGCACCAGTGAATTTTCCTTTGTTTTGTTTGTTTTTTACATACCTTAACTGACCAGAAGGAAACAGGATATACAACAGTGGCATTACACCAGGAAAATGCATCATTTCATCAGCATGTCTTATTGCCTGTCTTCTTGGGCAGGTCATCTTCTTCCTCTTGTCTGCTGACTTTTCTTGACTGTGTCTGTCTAGGGATATAGATGGAATTTGCTACCCAAGAAGTATTTCCCTGCTTTTCCCCTTCCTCCCTGGCTTTATTTCTCACCTGTTTGAAGCACTGAGCACCCTTGACTCCCAGTTCTCGCTCTAGTTGCTGCTGATGACTTCTAGTACATTTGGGATTTTTTTGCATTTACTCATTTTCAGAAATATTCCTTACCTTCTTTCCTCTGATATGAAGCATCATTAACTTCCACAAGTTTCAAGCAAGCCCTTCCATCCTGCACACTGAAAGTTGTCTTAAGTTACTCAGAGCAGAAATAGCAGAAGTTGGAGACATGACCCTTTTGGACACCAAAATACAGCTTCTTTTGCAATTCAGTGGCTCTGTCAATGTTAGTTCCCTTATAAGCCAAAAAGTACGTAATGTAGGAATTAAATTACTACATACAATTTGGTAATATTTGCAAGTAGAACTAAAAGTTACATATTTTAACTCAGAACCTTTTGCTGCTGGGACAAAGGCTGGACTGGAGAAATTCTGGACATTAAGCCTGTAACCTTTGGAACACCATCTTGTCTCAGCCTTTCTTCTCTCTATTAATTTCCTTTCTGATGCTTTTTTGGCAGCCTTTGCAGTATTTTCCCCTCAGATGATACTGCAACTCCAAGCATCTTATGGGGAGAGGGGAAACCTTTTCAAACACAATTCTAATCTACTCTAAACACATCTCCTTAAACTATTCTTTATTAATTTCTACTTTGTCAAAAGGTCTCTTCTTCATGCCCTTGGGCTGATTATTAATAGACACGATAACAAATTTATAATCCCACTCTCATTATTTTTTCTTTTCAGGAAAGGGAAGGGGAGAGGGTTGTGTATTTTTGAATGTTAGCTGTTGTCCCTCCTCTTATCAGGTTAATTGGGCTGTGGTAACGTCTGACTGGATATACTACCCAGAGGTGATTTTAAAATGGCAAATGTCATAATGTTTTTTTATTTAATGCTGGAATGTCAGCCTTATATAAATTATGGTGGTTGCTCTTGTCTCAGTGACATAGGTATTTTTTTAACATGTATTCTTGGATAAATACCTACACAGCTATCAAGAACAAGGACTATGTGATTTCACAACAAAGAAAATAATCTACTCGCCTTATCACTCCGGCCCTGTAAAAGCCCATTGGTAGCCAGCCAGGTTTAAAGATGTCACCATCATGCTTGCTACTTCCACTTAGCTCTGCAGAGCTCTGCCTGGCATCTTTTCAAAACCAATCTTGGAAAGAGCACAGAGAAACGCTTTCTTTCTGGAGCCCTCTAGGTCCTTCTAACTACACAGTGGCTGCCAATCGCAACTAACAGGGCTTTTGCTCTTTTTTTTTTTTTAATTTAACCTTTCATCCCCTCTCATTTTAAGTGCCAGTTGTCCCCAGCTGTGGGATGTGGCATGGGGAAGAGGTGGTTTTGGGATAGGGGCTGGCATGGAGTGGCAGCAAACATGGTTCCCATGCTTGGGGACCTCTGCAAGGGTTAGAGTCTACAGTGTTGACAACCCATAAAACTCAGAGTCCTTAAGCTGAGCAAAATGATAAGCAGCAAACATGGCATGACAAAATAAGGAAGAAGGGATAGTGACTAAAGAGGTGGAAAGGCTGCTTTCATAATGAGGTTGTCACAAGGAAGGAAAGAGGTTTTGGTCTGGGAGAGGTTATTTCTTGCCTTTCTGGAGGGCAGAGAGCAAAAGGACAGTCTCTTCTTTCAGGGCAGTGGTGTTGGAAGGGGTCCTGTATGACAAGGACCAATGGGTTGCGGATAAAAGTGGACACGTTCGCAGACATTTAGGGGTGGCTGAGCTCAGCAACACTTTCAGGCCTGTTGACATGTGCATAGGGCAGCATCTGTTGCTCACCAGCCTTGGCAGCAGATGGACAGCTGACATTTAAACACTAATTGGAGTGGGAGTCTGAGCCACGGACTTTGTTTCTCCTGTCAGAGGCCATTGCTAAATTATTTCGTAGCACTGAGAAGTGTTTTGTACAATACGCAGTTCAGTATCTTTCATGACACTTGAGTTTGTTTGCTTGTTTGTTTTGCATCAGAAAAAGTCAACCAGGAGAAAAATATTGTAGTGACTTGAAGGCGATCACAAGTGTAGATTTTGGTGAGAACGGAGAAGGTGACTGCATTGTGCTTGGTCAAGGAGGACAGTTCTTAGCACTTTTGGAGTACCTCATAGTATCCTAGCTCTTGTGGATATGGCCCATTCACTATTTTGCCTGTATTCAATAATATTCTGTTATTACTGTCCAATTGAATTCAGAGAGCTTTGGATGCAACATAATATTAGATATAGAGCATTCCTTTTTTCATCGGGGAATCTGAGAGCTCAACTTCAGAGAATTAAAACTTTACAGTATTTCCTGGTAGAATATATCTGGAAGAATTATTTTGCATAAGCTGAGGGAGCAGAAAGATGGATGTCCCTTCCTCATGTTAGGGTTGGGATAATGGATCCAGTGACTTGGTGGCTGGGGCTCCCACAAGAGTCTCCTTGTTCTCCCATCTACCAGCTCTTGGGTGGTGACTGGCCCTGGGTAGCAGCCACCCTCTGATGCACCCTGAGAGATGCAGAGTGTGTACAACCACACCAGGCAGAGCCTGGAAAAGGGATATGGAGAGGAATAGGGGAGACTAACAAAATGGTAGGAGCTGCTGTGTTTTGTGAGTTGTTTTAAATAAAGAATCCATTTTAATCCTACTGGCCTCTTGCCTGCTTGCTTCATTCAAAATAAAACACACTCTCCAGAAAATGGTTTTACGTAGCCCAGCCAAGTTTTTGGTAGAGCACAGACCCCAAACATCCATAATTCATGAGCAAGGAAGGGTGTGGATATTTTGTGGGAACTGGACCCTCTGTGAACAAGATCATTTTCATTTGCTGATTATGTTGTGTAAACAATATGCTTTTAGGATTCAGAGGAACAGAACTGTGCATCTAGCAAAGTCAAACTGTTGATTCGTATGCTGGAAGGAAATTAAATTAACCTGAAGATTTTGAGTTAACAATAAATATTAAAAGGAGGAGTATGTTATCCTTCAAAGTTTACTTCACGAAGTTTTTTTTTCTGCCTTGTATCTTTTACCTGTTGAACAAACCAAATTCTGTTCAGCTTGAAAAATACTTGCACTTTTCATTACTGTGTCTTAGATTTGCAACACTGTGGCAAGGTTTGAGTGTTTGAAGCTATTCACAATGTTTACATCTGAGAAATGACAGCAGGTAAATTGAAACATCTCACTAATTTATCCTTGACAGAATGGTATAATGAAAAGACATGGTGGATACCCAGTGGTTTTCCTCATCCTCGTGGTTTTTGATCCCAGATGCTAAAACCTTATCCCTAAGATACAAAACGATACATAAAATCCTTATGATCTGTAGAATATGATAGGTATTTTATTGCACATAGCTGCTTCTCAACATTATAACTAACTGCCAAGTATAGTTATCAAGTGTCCTGCATTTACACCTTCAAAATCTAGGCGTTGGATCAACAAAAGCACTCGAATATGAAATTTTTACCCTAACTCCTTTAGGCATTTAAATCTCAGACTGTCATTTCCAAATCTTATTTGTCAGCTCCCACCTAAACATAAAGGGCCTGTGACCACTTCACATCCCTCCTGCCATTCTCACTGGATGCCTCTGAGATGCGTAACCAAAGGAGGAGATGTCCCCCTGAAACCTTTTTCCCAAGACTTGAGAGACCGTATCCTGACCACACTGACCCGTCCTTGCAGAGCTCACCCCACAGGTCTGGCCCCAGGCTATACAACCTGGAGGCTCAGTCACCTTTGCCATACCAGTACCACGTGGGTGACTTGGTGAACTTAGGTTACTGTCACTACATGAATCAAAAGCTGACAGAGCTGAGAGGCAGCAATTGCTTATGTTGTTTCAGAGGCAGAATGTTTGCACATCATGTTTTTCTAATATTCATACCATGACCGTTAAGAAATATAGGAGCAGCTTCATTTTACACTTCAGGGTATCATCTATGCTTCTCCAAACAGAGCCAAGCTTTTCTACAGAGGCAACTGTACTGGGCGTTTGGGAAGACCCTTAGATTGTTCCAGCTGTGTACCACGTACATGGATTTACACTGAGAAATGCTGATGCCTGAAAATGCCTTATCGAATGTGAATGCAAACCCTACTGCCTGGCTCATGTCCACAGGCAGTATTTGGCTATAAACAAATAATCCCATACAAGAAATCCTGACAGGCTCTCGGAATTGCCTTTGGATCGACCATCAGAGCAGCGCTTAAACCCCGATGTGTGGTTTCACAGTCATTTTGCACCAGCCTAAGCTGCTAAGCTGCCTGGTCGGTGATGGCAGGTGTTAGCAGAGGGGTTTTTGGGAGCGGGGACCCGGAGTGCAACTCCACCTCTGACAATAGCATGGCCTTACAATGATTTAAGGGGACTGTGAACTTCCATCTTTAGGACTCAACACTTTATTTTCCAGAAACCGTATCCAGACAGAGAAATTGGCCACCCCACGTTATGGAAATGTATGGAACAGAGCAACAGACAATTCATTCATGGGCCTCAATAGTAACTAAGCATGACCAAGGCCAAAACCCTTTTGGGTGCCACCATATTTATTGTGAATAACCATGATGTATAGCTTACTGGGCTGGAAAGACACCATAACAGGCTATAAGTTTTGTTGGACCCCTACGTTTAGCTTCCCTGGTAGCCATTAGGGATACCGGGATGGTTTCAGCATCATTCATTTAGTGTTATCCTAAAGATACTAAGGACAGCAGGAAGAGATGACGTCTCCTGAGTCATGGGAGATGGCCTCTCCTGAGCTGCAGAGGAGGCTAGCATCAAAGTGGGATCTCATTCTCCAGTCACTCACTTGACCAGCACAGGGCACGTGGCGAAGTGCACCCATGGGCACAGAGAACCTGCTTCCTACAGCAAGAGACCTATTCTTTTCCCATGGCATTGGAGGCTTCCCTTCCTCTTTAGTAGTAGGACATAGGGTGAGCAGTGAAAGCTGTCTGAACAGAGAGAACTAGAATGCTCAGAAAAAGACCTTTACAATGGGATTCTTCCAGGGTTAGCATTTTTAGAAATAGAGATACATTAAAAGAATTAAACAAAGACAAACACAGCCATGTATGAAAGGCAGATTATTTATACAACAGGCATTAGGAGCTTTGTGGATGGGACTTAAAGAGATTACAACCACATGAGAAGGCTAACCTAGTCCTGTAAGAGCCAACAGCCATTTATTCAAACAGAATAAGAAAGTTAGCTTCAGTTCTCTCCAGGCTGAAGCCATTGTATTCACTGTATTCAGAACTCCTGAGTGAGGGAGATAAATTGAAACAGAAAAGAGAGCAAAGAAAAAAAACCCTAACCTTACACAGACATGCTGGGGTAGAAGTGGTGATTTAAATCATGCTTGATGCCTGTGGTGCCTTATTACATGCCGGCTAATGGGGAAACGAGGAGAGAGAGCTAGAAATAAGGTGCCCAATTCATTGGCCCAGCTGCAGGGAAAGGACTCCCCCCACCTGAGAGAACAGGAAATTCATTTTTAAGACTGCATTGGGGATCATTCTGCTGGTTTTAACCCCAGTCCTTTGGGTATTTAAACTGCTTCTAGCCTGGACATTAAACCTTATATGGAAAAGACAAATCCCAAGTTTTCAGGCAGTAGACAAGAAGCGTCTGAATTTTCACAAGATAGGGATATAGGTTGTACCTGGAAATATGTGTATGCTGGCACCAACACTAAATATGCCTGCACAAATAGAGGAATTGTATGGAGTGACCTATTTTGCTTTCAGAAGTGTGAAATTTCCAGCTTGCCTCAATAAGGGTATGCTCTGTAAGTGCATTGCAGAGGTTTGGGACCAAGAACTGTGCACAGCATGGTGTATGGGGTCATAAGTACAAAGTTGGCTCTCAACCCTTGCAGCTTGGCCTGACCTAGAGCTGACTTGGCCCTCATGAAACTCAGGATGTTGTGAGCATCCTGGCCCCATGGTCCCCCCACCAGCACTTGGTAATTTGTGCTCTATCTAGGGGAGGTGTTGAGGCAGGGGGTGGAGGCTTGGTGAGAAGTACATATAGGAGGGAGGCAGGATGCCTGGATCTGACCGCTTGCTTCAAAAATTTGCTTCAGTCTCGGCTTCTTCAGCTCTCACTTTTATAGCTCAAATCCCCAAAGTCCCTGCTCCATATTTACTCCTTCCTTGGCAAAACCATGATCAAATTAGTGGAAGTTTTGACTGAGAAGCAAATTTATACCCCGTCCTTGGCCACCTGAGGATATATATGTGCTGGTGTGAGGAAGGGGAGGGGGAAAGGGGACAAAAGGATCATTCATGGTTACTCCCAGCCCTTGTCCCACACTCGTGCCGGTAGAAGGACCAGTCCAGCCAGCAGCCTCTGTGTCATTGAGACCACAGACCCACAGACTGCCCTGAGGCCAGTAGCCTGGGTGGTTTGGCCAAGAGGATGGACAAACACTTGGGGCCAAGGTCTAACCATCCAGCACCAATCCCCTCCATCACCTTGCAAAGGGGGTGGCTCTGAATGCAGCCAACTTCCCAAAACTGCTTCCCAACCTTCCCCAGCCTCATGACACCACATACATGTCCCAGCCTTTACCCAGCCAGGCTGGCACAGGATGGCCCATGTCACCCCATGGCTGCTGGGGACAGATGGTCCTGCCACATGGTGCAGCTCCGAGCCCTGTAGGTTGGGCAGTCTTGGCTGGGCCTGCTGGCCATCTCTCATGCCCAAGCTGGCTCTGGCAGAACCAACCATCCCAGCTTAAAAATCCCACAGCAAGCCCCATGGCACAGTGGGCATGTCCTCTGTCGCCTGAAATTGGAAGGAGAAGCAAAGAAACTCTCCTCTGTCTAAGTTTAATTACAACCCACATTTCCTCAGGTCAAGCATGGTCAGTGAAGCAAAGAGAAGCCTTTTAAAAGCTGAAATGCTGCATGCAACTGTGTTTTTTCAGCCTGGGAGCCAAAGGTTTCTAAGAACCGTGCAAAAAGTGATGAAGCAAAGCAAGTTCATACGTGCTGCGCAGCCATCTACAGACTTGACATTTCTAAAAGGGTTCGCATATCCGCTGGAAAATGTTTGGGGATCTGCAGATTGCAATGAGCTAAATGAACTCCCAGCCTTCGTTAGCATGAGGCTGGGCTGCTTGGGGCCGGGTATAAGAAGTGCTTTGTGCATTGAAGCACGCTTGGGCCAGTCGACAGATCCCAACATTTGCAGTATCGTGGCAACCAGTGTATCACTTGCATCAACCTGTACAGCACTCTGCTGGGTCCCAATGCACAAACCTCACACAAATATTTCAACATGTTTGAAGCCAAACTCTAGTCAATATATGAAGTCATTTCACCACAGCTTTTAGCCAATAGGAAAAAAAAATCCCTACAAACTTATTTTTAGAGGTTAAAAATAGCATTTGTGTGTGTGAGGTTAGTAAAAACAGAAATGAGAAAGACAGAAGTGAGGGCATATGCCATTAGCATTTCTGAGGCACTTGGAGTTGGTGCCCAGCTTGGAGGGGGAGGGCAGGCTGCCTTTTCTTTTTGTTGGACAAGCACCCTTTGTTTGGTGGGACCAGGTCAGGGACGGAGAGCAGAGGGTTTGTCTCCAGCCCCCTACCTGAACCTGTCTTCTCTCCATGCACATGAAGCACAAGCTAACGTCCCACTTTGCAGGGATGGCTCACCATGGAGATGTACCCACAGAGTCCTTAAAGAGAAGCCAAAGCAAGGAAAGGACTGCTAGGGTGGCGGGGCTGGTGGCACAGTGTCAGTGAGATGTCCCCATGCGAGGGGTGTGCAGTTGCCTGTGCACACTGGGGCAGAAGCAGATGCCTCTGCCTTGCCCCTGCCTGCTTGTGGGGTGCCCTGGCACCCTGCCTCTGCAGCTGAGGACAGCCTGGCAGGACAATGACTCCATCAGCAGCAAACATCTTCAGGTAGGAATAGCAGAGGCTTCCAGGCAATAATTTTCCTGAAGGAAGATTACACTTTTGGCAGCCCACCTTTTGATGTTGCACCTCTACTGTAGCACTCTGCTTTCACTTATCGTGTGCAGCGTGTGCTGTGGATTTATATATAACTTTGGTGCACTTGGTTTTGGAGTGGTGCAGTGCCAGATGTTGCCCGTGGGCCCTCACATCTGGTGGAGGTATAGCGGTGAGGTTTGCAGGGGCTGCTCTCCCGCAGATGTGTTCAAGCTCTCGCAGGGTAGAAAACGGCTCTTAAGGACAACATTGCCTTCAAAGCCACCTTTTGATCCCATCTAAAATCCCCCAGCCCTCAGTATGGTACTGCTCTGTTCTCTCATGGCTAGAATAATACTGGAGTAACATTGCTGTGCTTATTCCTGCCTTTAATGTGATGGCTGTCTGCGCATGTGATTGCATCCCAAAGTGTTTCTCTGATCTCAGGGGTCTGCAAATGTTTAAGTTAACAATGAAAATAAAATATTTTCCTTATCAAAAGCTTGCCTTTCTCATGAACTGCACTGCTGTGTCAGAGGGAGGCATGGAAGTCCTCGCTTTCCCTTGTTTCTGTCTGGTCTTCACCCCACTCCTTCTGCCCGACCCCCTTTCCCCTGCTGCCCCCCTCCCCAGCTGCCTGTTTTCACTTCAGTCTCTTGTTCCTACTCTGGCCTCATGCTTCCTTCTCAGGGAAGGAGGAAGATATTTGGAAAAAGATGACCTGGCTCCTGCACCAAGCACTTCCTTGGTCAGCCTCCACCATATCACAACTGTGTCAGTCCTTCCACCCATGTACCACAGCTTCCCTCCAAACATGTGGGCAGTAGGACTGACAAACTGGCTACAGGGTAAGGGGTGGAGCAAAGCGGCAGCATCCTGATGCTGTCCTCCCCTGTCACCACCACTACATACAATGGTGTTGACTCTGTGAGAAATATCTCTACTCCAGGGGAAGTAAGAGACAGCTAATGCTAAGCTGTGGTTTTTCATTTGTCTTTCAAAGTCCACATTCTGAATGCCAAACCATTGTGCTTCACAGAAAAATAAGAAGAAAGGACCTGTGCCCCCACCCAGAACAAGACTTATTAGATGTGATTAGTTTCCTAGGCTCCTGCTAATGTGAGCAGTACATAACTTATCAGTGTGTAACCACCGCATATTTCAGAAGAGGCAAAGTTACATTGTACAAACGGTGAGTGCATACATTCATCCATCATAAAACAGGCAGAACTAACGGCCTGCTGTTGGCTTTCATCAGCAGTGGGTAAAGGTGGTGTTGAGATGCAGGTCTGTAATCTTTGACAAGAACTACAGCACTAGTGGGAGAGCAGATTACACGTACTGAGTGTCATTCATTAAAAGGGGGCACTGCATCTCCACCAAAGGTCTACCAGGGGTGTGAATTTTAATTTTGCATATTAAATGCAGGGGAAGTCATTGGGTTCTTTCTAGATTAAAGTTAGTGGCACATGGGGACAATTCACTGCACAACATAGGGTGATTTCCCATAGGAACTGATGTGGTACAGTTTTTCACTTCAGGTCCTACAAGAAGAACTTTCCCTGATCTTACTCGCCATCACTCCTAGCTTAGGGAAATCAGGAGTTAAAGTTGCAAGGGCTGTCCTATGCACCTCATCTTAGATAACCATGTTTCCTCTTCTTCTCACTGTGATCAGGAACGTCGCCTTTGATCATGTTCTGTCCTAAACCACCGTGCCCTGGTTTGAGTGCTGCTTCTCTGTCCTGGCCCAGCACAAATGGAGAAGCTCTTTGTAGCAATGAAGCAGGAGGAGGTAAAAACAGCCACGACCTGACTAGGCCTGACTTTATTCAGTGAAAAAAAATCCCCCAAACCTTCTAATCTACCAGAGAAGCAATAAACCTGGCCCTCCAGAGAGCTTCACCATCCCATATATGCCCCCACCTTCTCCTCTTGCCACAATAGCAAGGGACCTGCCCTGATCAGATCTGCTCCTCGGGTTGTCAAAATGTAAGTATATTTACACTCTTGAGAAGTTTTTCTTTGCAGTCTGTTAACACTGAGATCCTTGGAGAGGGAAGATCAATTCAAATTTTCAAATTATATACTAACTAAAACCTTTCCTAGGTCTTCTGTCCCAATAATATTTGAATAGAAGAATTTTACCAGCAACATTTCTGTAACTCTACTCACACAAACCCACACTCCACCAAAAAGACAAAAATAGATATTAAATTCCCTTGGTATCCAAAAGTCCTAGCAACCAGGTGCATGCACTTTAAAGATCAAAAGGTGGGCAAACATTTGGAAAGTATCTACACAAGGAAAAAGTTGAATACTTTTTTAAAGTCATTTAGGAGCTGAGTTTCTCTGATTTACAGTGAGTCTGGACTCAGAGATTTGAACATCCTTGAGAATAAGACTCAAGAGCTCAGCTATTCTTATGCACACCTCATATACCTCAATGATGGTACTTTGAGCCAGACTCTCTTTGCAGTAACCACCCTGGAGAGCTTCTCCTTCTCCTTTCTCACCCCCTTTATGATTCTGGGGAACCTCCAAAATGGGGCAAAGATCCTATTTCAAGTAGAGAATGGTATGTTGACATGGACCACCTCTGCACAGACAAACTGAGGGGCTGGGGTTTGTCCCTCTCCCTGTAGCTCTTGGCCATGTGCTAACATACTAGCTTCCTTCTACCTTTCTCCCCAGTGAATATTTTATGCGAGATTTACTATCTCTTTTTATTTATGCACTGAGGCTCCCTTTTCCTGAGGAATTTCTGAGGAAATTTGAGGTAATATTGGTGAATTCCCTTAACGCATTCTTCTATTCCACGTGGAAATTCTCAGTGCCCCAAGCAGGTCATGGTTTCTGAGGTTTGCTTGTTTCTAATGATCTATTTCTGGCTTTGCCAAAGAGCCCTTACAATGGCAACGTGGGTAGCTAATCTTCGGGTAAATACTTAGACTCTTACAGTTCCTTGTGCTGTTATGTTGGTTTAGGCTCTCTGGTGGTCAATGCCACATCCTTAATCTTGCTGTTGATTCCATCTAGTTTGCAAGCATAGTGCTGCTACTCCTTCGCAGTGCCAGTGCCTTTCAAAACTTCCCCAAATATCTCCTTTCTCCTCTAGGTTGTCAGCAGTAGACAAACTCCCTAATTGCTTCTGCACATCCAAAGCTCTTGGATGTCCATTGAAGGTTGTTGTTGATTCTTCCTGGGGCTGAAGCTTGGCCTTGAATACCTGTGTATGCATGTCTCCTGTTTACCACAGGGAAATCCAGCTGATGCTAAAAACCATGAAGGGTATGGAAACAGCTCCTCAGTATCACAGAACAGTGAAGCTTCGATGCAGACACTTCACCTCAGGAAGCTAAAATACTTCACAGGGTGGCAGAAAAATGCATGTGGGTGCATTGCTATGTCCTTTTTGGGAAGCACAGTTATGGCAATAATCTATTTGCAAACAGAACTCTTGCAGGCAGCAGGAAAGACAGAGCCAGAGCCTCATTTGGTGGAAACTGGCATTGCTCCACTGATGCCACGAAAGCTGTGTTGATTTACACCACCTGAGAAAGACCAGGTAGATTCTGAAAAAAACTGCATACATGCCTTCTGAAGGGGGAGAACCCTGTCTTCTTGGGGGTTGGTTCCTATCTGGAATTTCTCTAAATTCTACTCACACGAAACAAATAACTCAGAGCTCATTATTTCTTTAATCAGACACTAAAGTCCCTGTTTATTTAAAGCTCTGCAGAGATAATCGGGACTAATCATCATATGTAAGACAAATAAAGCCATTCCTCTCTTAATAGTAGGAGCAGATCTAAGCCAGTTGTTCTTCTACTGAACTCAGCTGGACTAAGATGAGTTTTCTGTACTTGTAGATTGTTATCCTGCCACTAAAGGGATAACGGGAGGAGATATTCTGTTTTACAAGGCAATGATTGGGTTTGTAAGGAATAAACCATGAGGAAGAATTCTGAATCATTTATCTCAGCAAGGGAAATGAATTATTCCTGAAGGCAAGGCATTCTTTCTGTTCTGCAGGAAAGGAAACAATAGCATTTATATTATCAATAAAAACTATAACAACTCCTTCCAATCACACTCCACCCTCAGATGCATCTCTCTGGGCTTAACTTGTACATGTTTTCATTGTTTAACAGAAATGAGGAATCTCTCCAGCAGCTCTCCCAGTTCAATCCTGTGTGCATGCCTGATTTAGCCAAATATTGCGCAGAATGAAAATAATCTTTCCTTTCTTTTCCATTTGTGCTCATAGCTACCTAAAGCCAAGCTGAGCTGTCAGCTTCGGTGCTGAGTGACCACAGCACCCATGATAGCCAGGAGGGCACTAAGTTGTTCAGGACTCCAGCTGACACTCAAGGGGGGCAAGGACAAGGTTAGATCAAATGAAGCCAACATTTGTATAAATAAACATGGGAAAAACCTGACTGATTTGTTGCTTCAGAGATACAAAGAAGGAAAACTCTTTTTACTGAAGTAAAACTAGAGAGAGAAGTTCAAATGCCCATAGGGAATGCTGTCCTCTTCATAAATACTGCCACTGCTTACAATGCTGCAGTACCATCACGGACATGGTAGCATTTCAGGTGTTGCCCTAGAAAAATGGAATATTTATTTCTTAGCAGGTGGAAAGGTTTCCTGGCTCAGATCTGGATCGAAGGCTGAAAGGGCTTCAGTGTATAATCTTAGTCTTTGTGGTGATAACCAGGGGAGCCTGAGTCCCCAGTGCCTTGTGTATGTGTCATGAACAGGGCACAGGGAATATTGCCACTGACACTCAATGGAGCTAAAACTACCTTCACTGACTTAAAAGACACAGAAGACTGAAAATATCTCAGGAGAACCAATACCTCAGAAGTAAAAGACAGAGATACAGGGAATATAGAGAACTGAAAAATAGAAAGCTGACACAAACTTCTATGAGGGAAGGCAAACATTCCATTGAATAATTTATTTCAGTAGAATCAAATAATCACACCATTACCTGCATCATCTGAAAACGCTGCAAGTACAGGAGACATGCTGCCAGTGTGGTTAGTTAATGCATGGGCAATGGGGACAGTGAAGAAATAATTTTCTGTCTCTTCTGGGTCTGTGGCAGATTATCTGTATCACACTTTAGTACATATATTATCACAGCTCTCTTATGTAGATTGTAGTTGATGCCACACACTTAGTTTTCACACACCGAGTTACAGAGTTGTCAAAAAGCCCTGAGGGAAAGATACTGTAAATCGGTATTTTAATTAGCTAGAGGTCTGCAATGGAAAGAAAGGAAACCTATGTACATGCTATTGGTACGCCTTTTACCAGCTTCATGGAGATGCCCTCCAGAGCCCACAGCTGGAAGGAGGAGACAACAATGAAGCACTTTATTTATTGTGCCTGTTTTATTTATTGTGCCTGTTAACTATCAACTGGTAGGGAGGCTTTCCTCCATCCTCAGCATAAGATTGCTCTGGGAAGGTGATTTATTTAGCTCAAATGAGCACAGCATGAATTAAATTATCCTCCTGATTAGTTATTGGAAATCAGTTTCTCCTGCTTATTGGAAACCAGTTGCAGTGAAATGCAGCAAGTATTATTTGCAAAGATATGTTACAAGACTGAGGGCATGTCTTTACACTTGTGACGTAAGTCAAGCATTAACTTCATGTCAGCTTAGCCTCGGTCATTCCTGGTTTGTTATTCCCTTCCTAGTCACAGTCACATACAGGAAAGGGAAGATATATTGGAGGTAAGAAGAAAGGCAGATGAAATGGTTATTATAAATGCATTCTACATCTGAGACAATTCAGTTATAGCAATTACTGTAATGACAGTAAGCATGATTTTACAACTATAAAAAAGCTGTAAAAGTTATGCAGCTGCATCCCCAGGGTGCACTCCCTAGTTGGTCCAGCAGCCAGCAAAGAAAACATTTACAATTAGTTTCATCCTACTTGTCACGTATAAAATTATCTCAATTCATATAAAATATCTCAATAGCCTCTTCATAGAAAACAGTGATTGACCAGCAAATCAATCTCCATGTATAAATTTCATCTCCAGGACCAAGAACGTCTTCTGCTGTCTTTCTGAAGAGCAGAACCTGGCAATATCCTCTGAAAGGTGGTGCCCTGCAGTATTTTATTTTGGAGGGGGAGAGTCATGAAGAAAACAGGACTTTCTCCAGAGCTTTGCATCAGCAGCTCCCCTTCTCTTCATATAGATTAATGTGCAATCATCCTAAACACCCTTGATGCCAGCAATGCAAAAGGAAACAGCAGAAATGTTTGCCTTTTTGTAAAGACTAGTAAATATATTGCATATCTAGTGGATTACCTAGGGCTCAGATTTTCATAGGTAATTTGCATTACTGCACATACATGGGGCTTACTTACCTGGTGGGCTCAAAGAACCTGAAAGCAGCAAGAAGGGTTTCCCAACTAGGCACGTATGTTCTGAAATATCAGTGAGGCTAATGCTACATGCAGAGGAGAGAGAGTTCAGTTCCTGTGTAAATTTTGGGATGTATGGCTCCTTTTATGGCGAGCACTCGCATCCATTCTCCATGCATTTACACCTCCAATTTAACACTGTTGCAGAACAGCCTGTGGCATAGGTGTGGAACAGCACAATGCGCAGATGACTTTTCCCTTTAATGGGGCATGAGCAGCAAGTAAACTATATAGGCTGTTTATGCCACTATATATTGCCTATGCAATATATGCATGCATGGAGTATACCATCACCTCACCACCCAGCAACAGCCTGGCACACAATTACTGCCTGATTCTTACTGCATCCTTATAGGAAGCCTTTCTATAAAGACCTTTTCCCACTGTGCTTTGTTCATGCTGTTGCAAAGCTGCCCCTTAAAATTTGATACAGATGTGCAGCTGTGGTCCTAAAGCGACCATTTTGGTTTTGGCTGCTGCCACTTCTCTCTCTTTTCTAACCAGCTGGTAAGTACATTTAATATGTGCTATGTTCCTCCCAGCTCTTCATCAGTTCTCAGGAGTCAGCAGTTTTTTACAGAGGCGATGTGTCTATATCCTTTGTCACCACCCAAGGAATCACAGATGCCTTCTCCATGAAAGAGGTCTGTGGAGATCATACTGAAGGAGCTTGTGCTTCAGAGGTGCTCTCGGCTGCCTGAACCACTACAGCTGCGCTGGCAGAAGGGAATTAGCCATTTAAAGAATACAGCCAGCTTCTCCTTTGCTTTCCTACCAACTACAAGTAGGTAGATAGACCTCTAACTTGAAATACCTCCTCAAATATTTTGCAGGCAGCTGCTCCTCAGGAGCCCTGAGACAGCTGCAGATGCATGCTGTGCAGGGATCCAGTGCAGCCGAAGCTCCGGCCAGCTGAGGTGACTCCCAGCAGGCACCTCTTGGCCTTTTTTAATCTCTCTTCCTTTAAATGCCAGTCCTGAGGGCAACCTGGTTTTCAGCAGCACAGGAGGTTTTTCGGGAGTGTAGCCTCACAGAACACAAAGGCTCCCTGTTGCTTTGGCAGGAGGAGGACTTGAGAAGAAATGGGATGTGGGGGAACCTCAGCAAATTTTCTTTCCTTCAGGGCCTCCCTCCGCTTGCAGTTTTTTCCAGTGTCAGGGTATTCCCCGTCACTCTCCGCCACCCTTTGGAGAAATGCTGAGCACCTGCTATTTCCATTAACTTCAGAAGGAGTTGCAGGTACTCAACACCTCTCAGCAGTGACATCATGGACATCCATGGGCGCTGCAGGCACTTAGCACCTCATGAATGGTGCATAGGGGATCAGGCCCTGGGACAGGCTCTGGGAAAATCCATGACAAGCTGTAGGACACTGGTATTTCTGTGAAAGAAACTAAAATCGTGCTTTTCCAAAAAATACATATGCAACTGAGGCTCCAGGGACGTTGAAGTATTAAGGAGCTTGTAGTACTTTCTTGAAATTCACACCATTCTGTTGATATAAAAAAGGTCTCCTGCGTATGAATGCTAAGAGACCTGACTATTCAGAAAGAGAAAACACACAATACCATAAGTAAACATATAAATCAGTTAGAGAACCTAGAGATTAAGGATTAGGCTCATAAAGCTTTATGTCCCATATATGGAAAGTGCCAAAAGTTGCTCTTAATGACTTTGGAAAAGGTATGCGCTTTTTCTGTAGTCCTAGCTCTCTTTCCCCTTGTTAGCAAATGGTTTCATTCTACACTTGAAAAACTCACATGCCAAAAAAAGAGGGAAAAAAAGGTGAGTGAAAAAAAAAAAAAAAAAAAAAAGTCATTCATGGTTCAAGTGCTCAGCCTAAGCTATATTTATTCAGTTGACATTTTTTCCAAAAAGACCAATGCGTAAATTAATGTGCACATGGGCAGGTCTGAATTATACTCTGGCCATTTATAGTATGCAAGGTTTTATGTGACTTTTTACTCTCTTGTTCAATAAAACAATAAGTAGTTATGCAAAAAAAAAAAAAAAAGTCATTCATGGTTCAAGTGCTCAGCCTAAGCTATATTTATTCAGTTGACATTTTTTCCAAAAAGACCAATGCGTAAATTAATGTGCACATGGGCAGGTCTGAATTATACTCTGGCCATTTATAGTATGCAAGGTTTTATGTGACTTTTTACTCTCTTGTTCAATAAAACAATAAGTAGTTATGCAGCAGCCAGAGGAGCCAGTGATTCATTTACTTCCACGGGATGCCAAGAACCTTCTTAAGGAAATACACTCACCAATATGTAATGAAAACCTTTTGTACTTTCTGTGATGCTTCAAGGATTAATAGAATTTCCAAAACCAAGAGATGAATGAGATACAGTAGCAAGCTCCACAGAGGCATGGTTTAGTCCAGAGGTGTCCGCATGCAACTCAGCCTCTCCAGCACTTCACAGCAATTGTGCTTTGCTCACGCTGTGGTAAATACAATCAAATGCTGCTTGCTGCCAGATGATTCATCCTGCACAGGCTGTTTGATTCTGCTCCTTTGGCTGATCTTGTTAATGTTGTAGGAACTGTAAAGTAAAAGCCTGCACATCAGCTCTGATGTGTTTAATCAAGTGTGCTCTGTGTGCTTCTCTTTGTGACACACAAAGATTCCTGTTAGGTGGTTTGAGTGAGTGGAGAAGAAGCACATGTAATGTGGGCTGAAATCAAGTGCATCTCTAGGCTGCTAAATATTAAGGGATTTTTGATCTGCAAAGGAAACAAGGAATCAGCTTTGCTGATGGGTGGTCAGGAAAACAAGCAGACGTGAGAATTCCTTGAGAAGATATGCAGAGGGCTGTGCTGCTGGATAAATCCATGCCAAATGTGCTTGCAGCATAGCACACCCATCTCAACAGCAGTATGTGAGAAAACAGGAACATTATAAAGAAATGCAAGATCATGTAAGCAGCCATGGAACAGCCAACATACCATACAGAGAAAGACTAAACACACTGAGACTCTTCAACTAGAAAAAGATGCAGCTGAAGGTAGACACAACAGGCCAAAACCAAACAAACCCCAAAACCAGGGGGGTGGGCGATTATTATTTGCTTGTCCCCACAAACCAAAATCAGGAGGGCTTCAGTGAACTAAGTGGGCAGAAGAAGATTTAAACCTAATAAATCTCTTCACATAACTGTGTAGTTTCCTGCCACCATAGTATTGTGGCAACTGAAGGAATACATGGGTTAAAACCAGGATTAGAACAAGTCCATGGAAGTCTATTGATGGCTTCTAGAATCATAGAATGGTTTGGGTTGGAAGGGACCTTAAAAGATCATCTAGTTCCAACCCCCCTGCCATGGGCAGGGACACTTTCCACTAGACCAGGTTGCTCAAAGCCTCATCCAGGCTGGCCTTGAACACTTCCAGGGATGGGCCATCCACAGCTTCTCTGGGCAACCTGTTCCAGTGCCTCCCCAACCTCTCCATGAAGAACTTCTTCCTGATATCTAATCTAAACCTCCCCACTTTCAATTTACACCCACTGTCCCTTGTCCTGTCATTACAGGCCCTTGTAAAAAGCATCCGTGTCCCATCCCGTCCATCCCCTCCCCCTCCAGCTTCCTTGCAGGCCCCCTCAGGTACTGGAAGGCTGCAATAACGTCTCCCCGGAGCCTTCTCTTCTCCAGGCTGAACAAGCCCAGTTCTCTCAGCCTTTCATCATAGAAGAGGTGCTCCAGCCCACTGATGATCTTTGTGGCCTTCTCCAGACTCATTCCAACCAGTCTATATCCTTCTGATGTTGAGGGCTCCACAGCTGGACGCAGTACTCCAGATGGGACCTCAAATGACTACATAATGACTGTCCAGCTGGACATTCAAGGTCACGTTAGATGGGGTCCTGAGCAACCTGATCTAGTTGAAGATATTTCTGCACATTGCAGGATAACCTTTAAAGATCTTTTCCAACCCAAAACATTCTATGATTCTATGAAACCTGAAGATAAAGATGTCCCTTAGTCACTGCCTGGAACTGTAGAGGTTTCATTTCTTACGATGCCATGAAATACCCTTCGCTGGCCATTGCCAGCTGAGATGTTAAGCAGTGTGATGTGCTACTCTTAAGCAACAAATGCAGGGCAAGGGTGGAGGAATTGTCATGGCTGAATATTCTGACTCTTCTTTAGATTATAGCAGCATTGTAATAACTGATAACAACTAATACCAGTCAGACACTGAAATCCTCATAATTCAATAAAGAATTAATTTAAAATGAGGAAAACCCTAACTATTCTTCTGCATAGACAGGGTGTAGTAAATAGTGTGGACTTTCGGACACTGCCAAGTATTTTCTCTGAGCAGTTGCAGCTCTTGGACACTGAGGGAAGAGTGTACTGAAGGCACTTGCTGGCATTAGCACAATTAAAAAAAAAATCTGAAATGTGTTTATTTAGGGAGGTTGAAAGAAAGATGAGAATGGATCAGTGTAAAGATACAACGTGCTCACTGTGAGGAGCAAGAAAAGCAAACAGATTTTTGCCCATGGTAATCAGGAGTCAGAAGGGTCTTTACTCACTTAGTCTCCTGTGTGCATATTTGGGCAACACTCATTTGTATCCAATGTGACTTGTCCAAGACCACAAAGGTCTTGTCACGAGAGCCAGAGCTGAGGGGTTCCTGACTCCTAATCCCACATGCAGGTCAGGATGGCTTTCCAGCCTCCTGCTTGATTTCTTTCCTTTAGAAGTGTTCGTTCCTAGTGGAATGAACCAAGGCTTAGGAATTCTTTAATATTTTTGGACTCTACATATTTCCAAATGGACTTGGAAAAATAAAGCAACCTTCAGTTGACAAATCAAAGATTAACTTAGGTAACAAACCAAAACCAGTCACCTCTGATCACACATGCAAACTGTAACTTATCACACATTAAATTCTAGATGTCAGAAAGTAACCGTTGCAATCAAAGCATGCTGCAACTCCCTTGGAGAGCTGAGTGATAAATCTGTACCTTTTGCAAGAGATGAAGCACTATCATGCCCCAGAGATTGACTGGCTCTGCTCTCATGAAAGTCAAACAGGGAGCCAGTGACCGTGGAAAAAGTCTCATACTGGTCATTAACAAGCAGCCAGTAACATACCTGTAAGACTTGTTTAATGCTTACTGATAAATGCTAATATATATGGCTAGCAAATTCTCTGAAAGGAATCCAGACCTTGAATGGACTATTTCCTGTAGAGACAGTCTGACTGGGATTTTCATTCATAGACCTTTGAGGTTATTCCAATACGTCTGACAGTGCTATACACACCAGAGCTTTATTCTTCCCTCTCCTACACCATGTATATCAGAAGTAACTTCCAGACACAAAGAATTCTCACCAAGGAAGTGTTGACATGTCGGTATGAAAAAAAATCTTTTGTGTCAAAATTAAGTCCTTTTTTTGCTCAGAGTTTTCACCTGTTTCATATTATTTTTAATGGAAAATGCATTTGTTTAAAAATGTTTCTGCTTTTCATGCTTATGGTAAAATATTTTGAAATTAGAATTTTGTCTGTAAGCCAAAAAATTAAAGAAAAATCTGTTTAAGAAACTGAGCAATTTTGAGGATTCTTTCTTCTGGCAAAGAATCTCAAAATCAATGAAAGTATTACATTATTTTCTTGTAATTTCAACTGACTTTTCAGATTGTCTCATCAGGTCCGTAAGCTTGCTGAAGTCAAAAGAAGTTTTAATGGTATTACACAAATAGCATTGCAGATTACCCACATATTAGATTTTCACGACTCACCTCTCACTTCACAACATCACAGGAGACCCCATTGTCCCCACTGGTGATTTAGCAGTCTCACAGAGGATGGGAGCAGCAAGTAGACTCACAGCATTAGAGGCTGTTGACCTTCAAGGCAAACAGCATTTGGTCTTTTTCTTGTGTTGAGGGATAGATCAAAACTGACAGCTTTACGACTGAAACAACTGTGAGACCCACTGGATATATCTTCAGATGATCCCAGGAAGCTGATGGTGTTGGTGTTGGAGTGTAGTCCTTAGGGGGTTTCAGCATAAATTAGATTCTCTACGTGGCAACTGGTGTCCTATGGATTTAATGAAAGCTCTGTACTCATATTATTTGAGAGCATTTGTGGGGCTGCCCATCAGGCTTTGACCATGGTGTGGAGGCCATTGATTCTGAGATCCTCCCTGAAATTCTGCTTCATTCATGACAAGGCAAATATTTTTCTTTGCTCTTAATGCTGTGGTCAAGGTCCTTCAGCACAGCCTTGTAGCATAACAGACCCATCTTATTTCAGTAACTTTCATATTGGGGTTACCATCAATCAATCATTTCATTGATTGGTGACAATAATTTCACTGATTGGTGACAACCAACATGGCTT